>NC_139960.1:34593556-34646056 GCF_963454915.1 Gymnoscopelus microlampas | reverse complement strand
GACTAGACCCCATCTTACCTCCACCCCCACCCCTCATACTCCCCTCTAGCTGCCTAAGAGCCACCCTAGGCCCGCTACACTCCTAGACCCCCTCTTACCTCCACACCCACCCCTCATTCTCCCCTCTACCCGCCTGTGAGCCACCCTAGACCATTGGTTCTCAAAGTGGGGCCCGGGGACCCTCAGGGGTCCTTGAGGGAGTTCCAGGGGGTCCCCAGCTAAATGATAGATTAGGCACCAAATGGACCCTTATGGGTCTATAACTCTGAGAGTGTACAAATGGAACCAAATGGACCCTAACGGGTCCATTTGGTTCCATTTGTACACTCTCAGAGTTAAATTGACATAGATTTTACAATATAAATTGCAGTCCAAGTGATAGAAATGCCATTAAATGGGGGTCTGTAGCACTAATGCATGTCAAACTGGGGGTCCTTGAAATTAAAATGGTTGAGAATCACTGCTAGAGCCGTAAAAAATCTTCTCTTATGGGGATCCCTGGCATATCTTTTGAAATGGGGGTCCACGGGCTAATAAGTGTCAATTTGGGGGTCCTTGGCATGAAAAGGTTTGAGAACCACTGCCCTAGACCAGCT
Organism: Gymnoscopelus microlampas; assembly: GCF_963454915.1. NCBI lineage: Eukaryota > Metazoa > Chordata > Actinopteri > Myctophiformes > Myctophidae > Gymnoscopelus > Gymnoscopelus microlampas. Next base: position 34,645,460 of record NC_139960.1, on the reverse strand, counting down.
ACACTCCTAGACTAGACCCACACTCTACCTGAGCTGCTCCCTATAGCTACACATCCTCCTTCCACGTGTGTGTTTGTGTGTGTGTGTGTGTGTGTGTGTGTGTGTGTGTGTGTGTGTGTGTGTGTGTGTGTGTGTGTGTGTGCGTGCGTGCGTGTGCGTGTGTGTGTGTGTGCGTGTGTGTGTGCGTGTGTGTGTGTGTGCGTGTGTGTCAATTGAAATCTACATTGTAAGAGATTTATTTTTACCTTCGCATAGAAAATCACAAGAAACCCTAAATTGTAATATACTTAATGTCCTCAGTTCTCAGGAGGATATGACAACCCTCAGTGTCTATGTCCTGTTTACATACAGACAATGGTGTATATGAAATTGAGAAAAAATACAAAATAAAGAGACAGATGAGAGAGCGTGAGAAACAAAACGAGAGAGAGAGCAGAGCAGAAAATGTTTAAGGACGTACTTGTCTACACTGAGACAAGTCTGCTTGGATTCCATTTTAACATTCACACTCAGGCAGCACTTGAGGTTTTCATCAACACCCAATAAACAGACCTCTTGCGGCTTGTATCGTTTAAGAATCGCTCGGCATGTGGTTCGACTGGTTACCATGGCGATTGATGACAACAATGTTGTGTTGAGCACTGACACCAACAGCAGCGAGTATTCGCCGTCATATAGACCTTTTCACACTCGACAGTGTAAACATTCTAAACGGGTCCAAGTTTGTTTCCTGTTGCAGTGTTTGTGAATGCCGTGACAGTAGCCGACAGGAAGCAAACTTGGACCCAAACGGGTTCCGCAGCAACACAATTCCACGGACGGCTTTTTGTAGCGTGAGGCAGCTTGATGTACAACTAGAAAAAGTGCTCCTCGGAGCACAGGTCTCCCTCCGCCAGGTCAGGTAGGTTATTGTGGCCTCCTGGCCGCGCTATAATAGGCCAATGTGAAAAGGGTGGCATTTCTTCTTAGGCCTTTCAATGGGACACTGCATTCATGATTTGAGGCATTTTGTTCCAAAAATGTGTTTTGCTAAATTAGACCTGCTGGTGGCGCTATAAAGGCCAATGTGAATGTGAAAAGGGGGGCATTTCTTCCTCGGCCTAGTGGGAATCTGCATGCAAACTTTCACGGAAATTGCACACTGCATTCATGTTTTGAGGTATTTTGTTTAAAACTGACCAATCCTGCAAACTTTGGAAGCCACTGTAAGCCAAATAGGATGGAATATGAAATATCGGACAGATCCATCAGAATCACATGACTATGGAGATGCAGTGTACCAATTTGCGTGTTTTTTGGACAAAATCTGAAGGAATAATCTCCAAAAATGTATTTTACATAAGTCGGCCTCCTGGTGGCGCTGTAAAAAGCAGATGTGAAAAATGCAGTCCAATGTTTTTCCTTGGCCTCTAGGGAGTGTGCGTGCAAAGTTTCACGCAGATCGGTGCAGTTATAGTTAAAAATGCAAATCGGCCAGTTATAGCGCCACCATGAGGCTGATTTGAAAATGTTCAAGTGGCATTTCTTCCTCGGCCTAGTGGGAATGTGCGTGTGCAATTTTATGGAAATGGCAAGCTGCGTTCATGATTGGAGGCAGTTTGTTCAAAACGGACCAATCCTGCAAACTTTGGAAGCCAACCTTAGCCAATGAGGATGCAATATGGGAAATCGGACAGATCCGGGTTGATCACATAACTATAGAGATACTGTGTACCAATTTGCATGACGTTTGGTTAAAAGCTGTAGGTGTAATGGGAAAAAATGGGTTTTGCACAAATCGGCCTCCTGGTGGCGCTATAACAGGCCCATGTGAAAAATGTGGGGCAGAGGTTCTGAATTGGCATCCAGGGAGTGGGTGTGCACAGTTTCGCAGCGACCGGGCCAACGGTGCCGGAGATTAGCTGGTAACACACAGACAGGACACACACACACACACACACACACACACACGGACGGACGGAGGGTAAAACATACTCTCTCGCCATGCCTTTCGGCCTGGCGGAGACAATTACACCCCCTGGACATGAAGCTAGTATGTCACAGGGACTTACCCCCAATCCAACCCTTGATGCTGAGAGCTAACAGGAAGACACTGGGTCCCAATTTTATAGGCTTTGGTATGACCCGCCTGCGGAATGGAACCCTGACCTCCCAAAGTCAGGGCGTAGACGGTATTGACTCGCCTGAATTTAACACACCCGTTATTAATCTGATTAGCTGCAGTTTACCTCACCGTGTGCTGTAAATTCAGCCTTCCTGTCATGTTTTTAATCTGCTGTATATTTTTAACCTGAAATAAGAAACAAACAAACACTAACAAAACCAGCCAAAGGTTTCACCCCCATTTAAGGAGCAACCTTCAGTCAAATCAAATGCAAGTACAACGCAACCTATAAGACAATGGTTCTCAAAGTGGGGTGCAGGCAGTGTTGCCAGATTATGTGAGAGAAACAAGCAACCAGGTCTAGGAAAACCAGCCCAAAAGAAGCGACAATGGGGCACATGAGCACTTTAACATATACATCAGCTATTTGAAAATAGCATATCTACAAGCTCACAACGTGTCGCGATGCGACGCGTTGTGAATCGGCTATTTTCAACTAAAATCTTGCGGGGAAATTATAATAAGCAGATCTGGCAACCCTGGGTCCAGGCCTCCTTGAGGGGGTTCCCTTACACGCCTGTAACTCTGAGTGTGTTCAAATGGATTTGATGGAAATTTGAGAATCACTGCTTTGAGACACCGGAACTCACCTGCAGTTGAAGGCCTTCTTGCCCTTCTTACACTTGCGGGCGCAGTGCTCCAGCGAGCGGCTTCGTACCAGCGTGGCTTGGGGACAGTCGGTGCAAAGCAGCATGTATCCCTCGGTCTTCTCATACTTCTGTAACGTCTGCTGAGTCCTCCCAAGGCGCCCTGCCGGGAACACGAGGAGGAAGGAGTCACACATGGTCAGACGGGAAATATGCATTGTTCACATCATGAGTAAAGTAAACATACATACTCGTAACCAAGTGGTTCGTGTAAAAGGGGCAGATTCGTGGACAAACAGATAAACACACGCTTACACACGACACACACACACACTCTCTCTCGCACTCGCACACACACACACACACACACACACACACGCACACACACACGCACACACGGTGGTTCTTCAGTAGTTCTTCTGGATGGTTGAGGTGCAATCATACAAAGAACATCTTAAAGAACCTGTATGGTTCTCCACTGGTTCTTCAGCTTTAGTTTAGACACCTATAATGGTTCTACCAATTTTGACTAATAAATACCATTATTTTACTGCATGGTTTTGCTAACTGTTTTTTAGGGTCGTTCTGTCTGTCTGTCTATGTTTCTGTCTGTGAGTCTCGCAAACTGCTGGACCGTTCATCAGTGCCTTTTTGGAATATTCAGTCATATGCACTATGCAGGGGCATCATTTGTGGTCCATGGCGATCGTATTTCCCTTCAGATTAGACACGTGTGTTCTTGTCTGCAAGCATACGTTCATTAAACACTTTCAACCTGGCATCCCTATTTGGGCAATATCATTATGGGCAAATATTTTCAAAAATGTTCACGCCTCAAAAAATAGGGCTTTTAATAGAACTTTTTGGAGACCCTCTTGTTTTTTTCTGATACGTCATAGATGTCATGTATCCCAAGATCCACATCATCCACATGATTCAATTAGTTTTCTTCTCACTACCAACTCGGTAAACAGAAAACACACATGTATGTCATCAAACAGGTACCTGTACAAGTTATCGAATGGCGGGTGGTCGCAATGAATTCATGATAGCCAATAACCAGTGGTATGCACATGCACACCAATGCACAAGCATTGGTAATATTATGAAATCGTTATCTATTACTACTCTTCCACCTACAATGGGAAGTGTCTTGGAGCACCTGAATGAGGAACGAGTATCCTCCGATGAACAAAGCGTTCTGTTCATGTTTCGAGGAACCTCTATCACCTCCTTCGCTACCTTCAGAGTCACAGAGGAAATTAGTGGGTAGAGGAGGGGGGTGTTTGGAGTTTGTTGGTCAAATTTGATTTGATTGGATTTGAAATGCAATTAAACCACAAGGTTACAGCAGTTCGAGGATAAACACAACAAAGTCCTAAGACTTATTTCCATTGTGGTCTTCTCACAAGCAGCAATGAATAACTTACAAACACTGTAAATAAACGACAGTAACATACATAAAAACAAATGCTCCACTATCTATCCCCTAGACCTAATGGCCTTTTACAGAGGAACCTTTTCTGCTGCTTGAAAGACCTCCGATTGGTTGTCAAACTCTAATAACCAACCATAATTAACCGTGGCGTCCCTATTTTGGGCATGTCATTATGTATTTTTTAAAGTATTTTTTTAATTTCCAAAGATTTCAAAAGAATTCTAAGAATTTCCTTCTCTTTTTTTTACCGAAAAATAGCTTTCCGGATAGAAGTACTACATTTTCAGGTGAAGCTTGGCCAAATAAATCCGGATGTCACGTTAGTGACATTTGTTGCACCAAGCAACATCACATCTGGACGTCACGTCTGTGACCGAATTGTGACAGAGTTCGGCCAATCATTCCACAGTCCGCTATTCTTTTCTGAGGGACAAGCATTCATTTTCACATACACCTGTTCGCCCTAGACCCTCTGTTTTTATGGAGGGTTTTCACAAAGAGGGGAGAGGGGAACAGCCCAGAACTTCCTGGACTCTGTGTCTCCCCATAGGATCCCACTCTAACAGACCTCTGGGATCCTATGGGGAGACATGTAGCCCCCCAGGTACCCCATGTACCCACAGGTGCCATGGGCGCCTGGGGGCACATGGGGTAGGAAGCTCACAACAAGACTCAATAGTACATCTTCATGGGTGCCACCCACATACTCAGCTGCGCTGCACATCCCACAAATGCATGTTCCTTACAAATGGGGCACCATATAAAATGGAAATAAACAGGCTTTCCAACTGTATAAAATATATTGCCAAGAAGCATTGTTACAACAGAGAAATAATCTACCAACACACACACACACACACACACACACACACACACACACACACACACACACACACACACACACACACACACACACACACACACACACACACACGCACACACGCACACACACACACACACACACACACACACACGCGCACACACGCACGCACGCATATTAACCCATTAAAAGCGGGAAAGCATCCGTGTCATTTCTGCATTGGCTATTCAAAAATAGCAGATATACAAGCTCACAGCGTGTCACTTCGTGCCGTGCTGTGAGCTTGTACTTCTACAATTTTTAAACATTTTTTAAAAATCTTTAAAGTGTGAGAACTACTGATTCTCAAGTTGCCCCTGCCAATGTGGGGGTTAAGTTGACATACAGTAGGATCCAGTGGCCAATGAGGCATCTTCGTACCTACTTATGTTTACGGTTAGAGCTGGGATGCCTGCACTTAACAAGCTGGTCGGATAGAAAACCATCAGTACAGACGGACAGAGAGGTGTGGACAGCTGTCCCACATCAAGCCACAGTTCAAAACACACCATCAGGCACGTTCTGGTTAAACACACTGCCAATGAACCAGAAATGCTGGATGGGCGTTGCACTGTGAGATGGAGATTTATAATGCCATAGGAAGCTAATGTACATTAGGGGGACATTAGATACTAGTGAGGGCTAAATCTTATATTTGACCAGTAACAGTTTAACACGTCTAATAGTTTATATTCAGTATAGTAGCTATTGGTCTCCTGTTATGTTACATTTTCTAGAATCGTGTTAGTTGTGGCGTATTGCTGTTTTATCTTTGTTGACTTTTTTTGACAGTTTGTCCCCTTTCATTTTGAGCAACACACACACACACACACACACACACACACACACACACACACACACACACACACACACACACACACACACACACACACACACACACACACACACACACACACACACACACACACACACACACACACACTTAAAACTGTACAACTGACAAGAATGGTGGTCAGAATGCTGTGCCTATATCAATTTGTTCATAGTCATGATCGCAGAGGGGCCGGTGGGCATTTGATGATAGTAAATGGGAAGACTGGTGGAGGGGGGGGTGGAGGGGGGGGTCTGAAAGTAACAAGTTGCAGCCCCATCTGGCATCCTGCTCCACAGGAATAAAGGATGTTTCATCACTCCGTGTCTCTGCTCTACTGTTGTTCAAAATAACTTTTATGAATAGTCTGTCAATGGCCACCAGCAACGGGACTTATTTTATTTGTGGGAAAATATGTTTGAAAGTTTGCACAAGCACGCAAAAATAAAGTTATGGCGTTTGATTTACAGGCCTTTGTTGAGAGAAGCCTGCCTCTTTGGAAGTAATACATCAAAAGAAGAGTTTTATCATTGCAAAAGAGCAACATAAACCCATAAGGATGACATCCATTACAGGTCAAAAATGGGACGATCCATATTTCAATACTGCAACCTCAGTGATGCAAAGCATTCATCTTTGCCAAGGGGGGGAAACATGTGGAGTGCATCCTTCGCTGGAGTGGAACTCTACTGTAAAAGTACTTTCTGTCTGTGGTCTAAATCCTGCACAGAAACGTCCTTTAAGTCAGGGGTCTTTCTCAGGCCAATGACCCCTTAGCTGAGAAAGAGATGAAGCAGGGACCCCCACTACGTATTGGATTCATGTTAAATGTGTGTTTTCCACACGTTTAACGATTTAAACCCTCAATACTTAGTAAACTTGACCTTTGGCTGTGTACTTGGTCTGCTCTTTTGCCCTCTACACCAAACCTCTTTGCCGAAAATAGCCCATCTCGACGCGTTTGTGAGCTTGTAGATCGGCTGGCATCCCTATTTGGCTAATATTCCCCCCAGAATAGGGATGTGAGGGTTCAAGTGATTAACGTAAAAATTAAAAAAATAAAGTCCCTATCACACAAAGATTTGGTGGCCCACCTGCAGTATCTCTGAGGAACCCCTAGGGGGTCCCGGACCCCCTGTCGAAAACCCCTGCAAAAGTTTAGGTGCACGACGCCGTTCACTTACAATCGTTTTTTCTCCCCCCCCTCCTGTAATTGGTGGCAAGTGGGGGTGTATAAATCACTGAAGAAAATCTCATGCTGGTGAGTTATAGCAACAGACTCTCGTGCCAAGATCCGACACAAGACGTTGTGTGTGTACTTAGGAGATTGTAAGTTCTGGAGCGGGTTGGAGGGCTCCCCGTGGTTGAAAATGGTTTTGGGGAGGACGCATTATTAATGTTTGGGCTGCACTAGGACCACATCTGGCACTCATCACGCTGTTGTTCCAACATTGATGTCTCGCCAGGCCGCTCAATTAGATTTCACTTAGTCTCTTCCTCTTGCCTCCAGTCTGACTCCTATGTATCGCTATCTCCACAACAAGAATTTTCGCTTAGGTTTGAATATTATTTCAAATGTAATGTAGCTCTCTACACTCTACGCACGGTCGAGGTGATCGGTCCAGTGTTGATTTTAAGGTGTGTGGGCTTCCTATGGAACGTGAGGAAGGAGGAGAACTACTCAATAAGAAGAAGGGGGAAAAAAAGCATCCCCAAAGTGGCAATAGAGCAGCAGGTTCGAGGTGCGCCTCTGTCTGGACTCTGCATAGACATTACATGTGCTCCAGTGAGCGCACACACGCGCTTTGCGAGCGAAAAATGTGGCCCTCAGCTCAGCCCGCCAGATGTTAAACTGTTCCCCTGTCCTGCCAAAACGCGCGCTCTCACATCATACCGCCGCGGGGACGCGCATATATAACAGCATCACTCCGCTTCACTTGTGGCCGTTGCCTTGTCGCCGTGCAAACTGACCAATTTAAGCTGTTCGAATGACTAATGTTTTAAAGCAGGGGTCTTCAACAGGGGGTCCGGGACCCCTAGGGGGTCCTCAAGAGTTACTACAGGGTCTACTATAGGGTACTACAGGGTCCGCCAAATCTTCGTGTGATCGGGAACATTATAGCCGAAAATAGCAGATCTACAAGCTCACAACGCCTCGCGCTGCGAGGCGTTGTGAGCTTGTAGATCTGCTATTTTCGGAGAGTTGGTGTAGAGGGAAAAAGAGCAGATCAAGTACAGAGCCAACGGTCAAGTTGACTAAATATTGAGGGTTTAAAAGGTTAACTATCTGAAAATACACATTAGCATGAGTCCAACTATCTATGAAATCTATGAAAAAGTTTAATCAGCAACACAGTTTTATACAATATGGGATCCCTGCTTCATCTCTCTCTCTCGACAAAGGGGTCCTTGGGCTGAAAAACGTTGAAGACCCCTGTTTTACAGTGAGTGCAGGAGGAGAATAATATCCCCATGACGACATCCATCCCCCCAGTAGCAGGCATTAGTTCCACAGATATACAAGTGTCTATTACCGAAATGACAATGACCTATATAAACTTTTAATGACAAAGCAGTAACATGAGCAGATGGACTTCAAACATATGTCTTTTAACCCAGCGGGGCACTTGCTGAAGCACGTGTGCGTGCAGCATGTATGTGCATGGGTGGGTGCGTGCGCGTGCGTGCGTGCGTGCGTGTGTGTGTGTGTGTGTGTGTGTGTGTGTGTGTGCACGCACCTTCCCAAGTTCCCATATTCTACTTTACGCAGCTGGAATGGTACCATGGTAGAATACAGGATAGTTGGGCACTGGGCATGTAAAATTGGCTATTTTGTCCAAAATGTTAAATATTTGATATATATAAAGTATACGTGAACATGCAGGTACACCATTATCAGACTTAATTATCCTTCAACTTCTTGTTAATGCCCCAAAATGACTGGATACACAGGTTTTGTAGCAATGTGTATTCATTTCAGAAATATTAGACATTAATTGTCAAATGTTTAAGCATGTTCACATCATACTTAAAACTATTTTAAATTTTTAACATTTTGGACGAAATCACAATTTCTTCCCAAAACAAATTTACATCGAGGTGCAGATGTCCCTAGTGCCCACCTATCCTGTTACCATCAAAAGCGACCATGGGTATACAAAATATCAAATTAAAATAACAGTTTACGGTTAATTAGAGCACAACATGGGAGAAATGGTGTTTCCGTGCAACGCAGTCTCCACATAATTCACTCTGATACATGTATTAAACCAGTGGTTCCAAAACCTTTTAGCTCGAGACCCAAAAGAGAAATTAGATGTTTTCCCGGGACCCAATCTAGTGAAAATAGCAGATCTACAAGCCCACAACCCCTGCTTCGCACCACGTGGTGGGTTTGTAGAACTGCTATTTTCACAACTTTCAGTTTTTTTTTGATTATCGGATGTTTTCATTTTATTTCTAAATTATTTTTTTCATTTAACTATTTTCTTATCTTTTGAAATAATATATTTGTTTGTTTTTAGGAACAAAAAAAGGAGATATTTACTCGCGACCCATTTGGTCCGTGACCCAAAAATGGGTCCCGACCCACTGTTTGGGAAACAGTGTATTATAAACATCTTTATCCAGTGCTGCAGCCTCGGGATCGTGATCTCAACGCTTCTTATCCGTTACTGACAATAACATTATCCTATCATAACGTGCCGTGCCGTTCCACATTACGCACGGGTCCAGTCCAACTCTCCTCCGTGTCTTACCTGCGTCCACCGCGGAGACCACAACACACAGCAACACTTTATAAATCCACACGTTTGTCCTCATGATGGTCAAACAAACAGCGTCCGATTGGGGAGTGTGTGTGTGCGTGAGTGTGCGCGCGCGTGTGTGTGATGATGAACAACTGTCCGATCCGTGGGTTAGAGAATAAAGTCCAAAAGGAGAAGCAACCAAAGAGAGAGAGAGAGAGAGAGAGAGGGATGATGTCCTGTCCTCCTGCCTCCACTATTAGACCCGGAGACGTCCTGGTTCAACCCCCTTCCTCTCCTCCAGTCTGTGCTCTTCTTTATCACACCGTTTCCCAAACGCCGGGTCGGGACCCATGTGTGGGTCGCGGATACATCTTTTATGGGTCCACACAAGCAAATATCCCTTTATTTTTGGTTTCCTACATTTTTGTTTTCTATTATTATAAAACCATTTATTATTATTTTAAATCCAAAAATACTGCTATTTCCTTTTCAAAAGAATGTCATGTATAAATAAAAAAGAAATCAAAAACATTCCATAAATTAGAAAACAGATGTTTAAGAAGTAGTGAAAATAGCCGATCCACAAGCTCAAGAAAGTTCAGAGCTTGTAGATCTGCTATTTTCACTGTAGCTTGGGTCATTCTCTTTTGGGTCTCTCTCAAGCTATAAAAAAAGGTTTGGGAAACCAGTGATCTAAACAACAGAGGTGATGCCAGACCGGACGCGTGTCACTTCCACAACACATGCACTGATAGACGGCGCTCAGATGATACATGTTAAGGGTGTCTGGTTCTTCTGTGACCACAGAGCAGAGCGGATCTGAAAGTGTTTCTCCCGGTCATTCGGTCCTACAGTCCTCCTGATGATAAGATATGGAGGGAATTATGACTTTTAGAACCTCCCTTTCTTCCTCCTCCGAGTCCTCCACCCTCCTCGCCTGAGCCTGACTCGGGCCCATGACTGCAAACGCAGATGGGATGATTTGCACGGTGCGAGCAGAGGGAACTGCGTGCAACTGCGGTGATTGCGTCCCCAAAGGAGCAGCTCCGGTGCCAGAATGCGCAAGGCGCCGAAAGGCAATGGTACAAGACAAGAAGAAAACCCCGATAAAGACATTATAAAAAAGACAGATATGCAAATTGACATTGAAAAGTATTTCAAAACTATTACAAAATCAAGTTTCTTTTTAACTTGTTTCTAGATCACCTTTGATTGATTGATTGATTGATTGATTGAATAGGCCTACTTTATTAACAGTTTGCTAAAAAAAACACACAGAAAGTACAGTTCTATACAAAAGGATGCTAAAAGGATTAAACCCAAGAAAGCACTATGGCTTATTGGCTTGTTTCTATTGGGGTCCTGTGTATTCAATTCATCGAAACATGACAGACAAATATACAACACTATGCAAAAACATCATATCAACATCAATGTAGCCATCAGCAGCCAAATAACCTTGCATACTTAGGCATTATGATTTTCTCCTTTTGAGTAATTTAGCCTAAAAACGGTAGCTATGTAATTTCTGTCAAACTGCAGTGACATCATCTAAGGTGGAGCACAGAAAATGAAAGTGGAACACAGATATTCAGGAATTTAGTAACCCTGTGATATATCCCAAATCATAAGGCATGGCACCCTGTATGAGGGCCAGTGGTGAGACAGGCATGGGCATCTTGTTCTCATTCCAGGTCACATAATGGCAAATAAGGACACAAATCTATCACGGATCTAGGACTGATGGAATGTTTACTCTGCTTGTCAAGTGAGATCCCACCGGGAGGGAGTTCGGGGAATAACCACGGTCTCAAGACCGGGTCTATTATTAATGGCAATAGCAAATGCCAATAGGCCCTAACTATGTGGCATAGTTGAGAGATTGGTTTGGGAACAGTCAGTGTGTGATCAGGGGCCACAGAGGAGGGCTCAGGCGCAGCTGGAAGCAATCCCATTTAGGTACCAGCGTGTGTGCCGGGCTTTTGTTGAACTAAAGTGTGCCTGAGCTTTTTTGGACACGAACCCCGCGGAGGAGGGTGCGATCGTTATTTGACAGGAAATCCACACTTTGGCCGTTAACGGGCGGCGGCCTGAGCGGCCTCCAGGGGGAGAAGGGGGGAAAAAAAGCCTTGAGGTGAACGCCAGACGCCTGGCCTGCGCTCGTTAAGTCGCGTGTGCAGGTCACTTCATTCTTCCCTTTGGCTTTGGTCTGTGCGCGCTTGCTTGAAAGAGCTCTGAAAAAGCATCAGCAGGTGTAGAACCAGCGTGTGTGTGTGTGTGTGTGTGTGTGTGTGTGTGTGTGTCTGTGTAAGGGCAAACCGCAGCTCGGGGCCCAGGCGGCACCAGGCACCATACAGGGCGCGTGTCACACCCGCAACGTCAATCAATGTCAGCGTAAAAAAGCAGAAATCCAGACGCGCAGGTCAGATACTCTGTCTTGGAGCGAATTCTTGCAGGTTGGTGCGTTTTGAACCGAGGCTGTTAGCCCTGTCCCATGTGCTTTAGGAGCACTGGATAAGTAAGTGGGTTTTGACAGCTGATTATGCACCGTTCACAGCCATTCTCCTCTTTCATAAGAGACCAAAGGGAGTATTAATTTCCAGGGGAGTATTAATTTTCAACATCCTCTCCCCCTGTTTAATCCCAGGCCTACCTTTGATAATTCCAAAATGTCATTCACAGAGGATTGTTAACAGGAGCATGAGAAAGTTGTATAGCAGCAGCACCATGTTATACACAGCTGAAGAATGACTTTCATTAAATGGTATTAAGATGGTATTGACCTAATTAATCAAACTGAGGCGCCTGCTGGTAAACAAATTACTGTTCTCACAAAACACAAATTCACAATTTATCATCAAACATTCAAAACCAATTGGGAACTAATTTCTCTTATTTTCACATGGCCATCCGTGGTTCCCAAAGTCCCTCCTGGCAGCCAGAGACTGTGGTCTCATCAAATACCACCTATTTAATTCTCCATCATCTCAGGTCTCAAATCAAGAAAGTTCAGCGCAGAACTTCCCCGCTGGGTTCAAATCTCTGCTCTGTCTCAGTCGCTGCTCATTATGTTCCACTGTGTGTGTGTGTGTGTGTTTTCCCAAAGCGCAGAACATACCGTAAGGGAGGACTGGCGCTCCAAATACTAAAAGGTCATCCAAGTACTAGAAGTTGTTTTGTCATGAGAGGATTGAATAGCTGGGTGCAGTGGCTGCCTTTGCTCTGCACTCCAATCTTTGCTGTTTATAATGAACTCGGAGGTTTCTAAATGACATATAAGACAATAAATATGACAATAAACCTTTGATCCCCATGGGGAAATTCAGGTGTTGTAGCAGCAAGCAACAGCAGTATGAGCATCAGCACAACCACGCAACCACACCCAGACTGTCCAGTTTAACTCCCAGCTATGGAGCTGGCATTCCTCACCTGTTTGTACAGTGTGTTGGCGTCCCTTTGTGTTGATGTTACCTCCCCTCCAACAGACCATGGCAAAGAAGAGGACACTGGTTACTGCAGACTGGTAGAACATCTGCAGCAGCCTGTTGCACACGCTGAAGGACCTGAGCCTCATTAGGAAGAACTGGCTGCTCAGTGCTTTACCGTACCTACAAACAGGGAATGACTCTGGGACTGGATTAGAATGAGAATGTTACAACATGCACATACAAACATGTGCTGTATGCACACACGCACGCGCGCACACACACACACACACATGCACACGCACGCACGCGCGCGCACGCACGCACGCACGCACGCACGCACGCACACACACACACACACACACACACACACACACACACACACACACACACACACACACACACACACACACACACACACACACACACACACACACACACACACACACACACACACACACACACGCAGGCATATACTGTACAGATCAAAAGAGGTGTGGACAGGAGAACCAGAGGAGGTGAGTCGGGGGCACACAGCCAGAGGGATGGGCAGTGTTCAGCACCAGAGAGGAGGTGTGTGTGTGTGTGTGTGTGTGTGTGTGTGTGTGGGGGGGGGGTTCAGCCCCAGAGAAGAGGCGGTCGAGGGGAAGGAAGCCAGTATTCAGAGCCAGAGAGGAGGTGGGTTGGGAGGAGAAATCCAACATTTAGAAACAGAGAGGAGGTGGGTTGCAGTGGTGTAATGTACATTTAGTCAAACATTTTAGTACTTTTATTTTTGGTACATTTTGATACCAATACGTTTGTACTTTTACTCAAGTACATTTTGAATTCCGGACTTTTACTTGTAACAGAGTAGGCAGTGCGAGCCAGCGTTCACAGCAGCAGACAGGAGGAGGAGGTGGGTCAGGGGGAGAGGAGAGAGATAGCCAGAGGGATGGGCAGTGTGTTCAGGAGCAGGCATCATCAGAGGGAAAAGGAAGGGAGGGAGCGAGGGAGGAAGCCAAGACTGTCAAACCCTGGACTCCCAAGGCTAAACTCTGTCAGCGCCCACCGGATGCCTTCCTCCTCTCTCCACTATGGGCTGCACTGTAAAGTCCTGAGTGTTCATCTAACTTGTGCCCTGTCTGAGTTATATTACATACTGATATAGCACACACGCTAACAGCAGCGCATAAACCTGTGTTTTACATTACATGTATGTAACAGACACGTACACGTTTATATTTTGAGTGAAGAGTTTGTACTGCAGAGAGGAGCTCTGTATCGCCGTCCTGACGGCATGAGGGAGAAGTTAGAGGACAGGATGTGGTCAGGTTGGTCTATAAGACCTTTTGCCTTCTGGACCACTCTCCTCTTCCAGAGAGTGTTCAGGTCATTTTGCTTGACTCCAGTGATTTCGGAGCAGACTTTGACGATGTTATTGAGGCAGTTTCTGTCCTTCACAGACAAACCGTTAAACCAGCATATAAAGGAAAAGGTTATGAGACTCTCAATATAAGACCTGTAGACAGTGCACAGGATGGTTTTTGACACTTTAAAGGAGTTAATTCTCCTAAGTAGATATATTTTCTGTTGGCCCCGCTTTGCGAGAGACTTAAAGTGCTCATGTGGCCCATAGTCGCTTCTTTTGGGCTGGTTTTCCTAGACCCGGTTGCTTGTTTCTCTCACAGAATCTGGCAACACTGGTGGTAAGTAAGTAGGTCGGAGAGGCTTATTTTCGGTATCAGCCAGAGCGTGGGAGTTTATCCCCATTTCGCAGTGTGCTAAACCCCTCCGAGATGGATTGTTGAGGTTGGAGCGCAACACCTACCATCAGCTCCCTGTACTTACCGCACGACTCGCCACACCCAAGCCGTGCTACCCATTCGCTGAGTTGGCGATGCCCAGGATCGAACACATGACCTTGTGGTCAAAATGTTAGTGCTCTACCAGCTGAGCTACCGGACATTTGGACCATGAAGTCCAGTTACATAACAGAGAGTGGCATCCTCTCCATAGTTAGAGACCCTCTACACACCAGGTTGAAAACTGGTTTTCGGAGACAAGAAGGAAAAGGGCGAATTAATGGAAGGAATAAAACCAGGAATGAAAACACGTCTAAATGTTTTGAACATGTCTTACAGTAAATGCTGTTGTTGTGTCTGTTATGCAGACTGCAGTGCTTGTGTGGCTACATTAAAACCAGGGCTGTTTACTGTTAAACGTATGGTAAAACACACTTAAAAATATGAATTATTTAGTATAGTTCTTGAAAACAATCATGTTGTTTTATTTCTAATGTATTCAGTGGTCAGTTGTTGTCTTACTCATCTATGTGAACTGACAAGATGGCCTGCGTGGAAGGAGACTTCTGGTCTTAATTGTTATTCTGATTGTACTCATGCGCCTATCAAGTGCAATATCTATCTATACATTCACAGAATCTGTGTGTGTGTGTGTGTGTGTGTGTGTGTGTGTGTGTGTGTGTGTGTGTGTCTGTTTTTCTGTCCCGGGCATAACTCGGGCACCGTCCAACCGATTGACCTCAAACGTGCCATGTTTGTTCAATGGATGACTCGAGGTGTGCAGTGCCGAGTGGTATTTATTTCAATTGCACCGAGAACCGAAAAACCATGAATATCTGCATCTGTCTGTCCGTGGGCCTGCGGAGGACGCAACAAATCTCTGGGGGGGGGGGGGGTGGGGGGGGTGTAGGCACTGGATTCCCTGACTGGTCAACCCGGTCTGCTTAACTGAGCTTTGCCGCTTTGCCAACATGGGCAGAATGCAACTCTTTTCGCGTATGACCATGTACGTCATCTATACGTTTTGTCATATGTTAGTGGGTACCGCGCTGGGTACTCTGAGAACGGGTGCGGCCAACAATTACAACAAGTACAAGTGCAACGGATATTGCATAAGCGGGTGGGGCATGCATTCCCAGCTTGCATCATTCCAGAGCAGGCCGGTGCCTGTTTTTAACTGTGGTAACGGGTACTACGCTGGGTACTCTAACAACAGGGTATTCCATAACTGTGTGGGGCACACATTGCCATCGTTCACGATTTACATCGTCCCAGAGTAGCACCGGGCTACTCTACAGTATATCAGTATATACAATCCTTCTTCCACAAAGTTCAAGTTGTCTTGTCTGTCTGTGGTCTGGACATACATGACCATAATGGACATGCCTGACATCACAATGTATGTCTGGATTTCAAACATGGCCATGCCTGACGTCAGCGTTATGAGGCAACAGTTTCTATTGTGTGTGACATGAGATCCGAGCTTGATCAGCGACCAGTCAGCATCTGTCTTAGTGGGAGGGAAGAAGAGATCCAGCATTTCCACTTAGCAGTATGTGATTCCTCCATATTGCTATCAAGAGCACCCACATGCAGCTAGACGTAAAAAAAACAAATCCTAATTCTCGAAGCCCCGCCAACCTCAGATTTAAATGTCCCTGTACAGATGTAGTCACCACCAACCTTTAACTGAACAGCCCCCCTGAAAGAAGAGTGTGTTTCAAAGTCAACACGACAGCGCTGTGGCAGTGCTATGTACGACTAAACAGTTCCATGGTATTACGTATTGAAGAAATAAAAATGTTTTGGAAAAAAAACTTGATGAGCAAGTGAGACAGAGAAAGAGGGAGTGAGGGACGGAGGGAGAGAGGGAAGAAGACGGGGAGATGGAGGGAGAGGGAGAGAGGGAGCCTATTTCATCCATGCAATAACCTGGCCAATGCTGGGTAACAGAATGTGAACGTGCTGATCGATGCATCGCAAAGTGTAAATAACCCCATCAATGCCTAAGAGGCTGATAACGCAGTGCAAATGATGTGCAATACATACTGTATCTCATAGTTCATGCAATATTTCATATCTGGTTTGTGCAACAGGTGGTACTGTACAGTACTGTACATGACTTGTCAGTCGTCACATCACAGCACATACATGTCCAACACTGCCCCTTTAATCATTTTACTTTTACACTTATATTTTTTTATGAAGGCAACTTGCTGAGTTTTGAAAGTTAATGTGACAAATATGAATGTTAGGAAAATAAATGAGCAGATGTTTGCATCCACACACGCACGTACACTCGCACGGACGCACGCACATAAAAACACACGCACACTCACGCTATCGCACGCACGCACGCACACACACACGCACGCACGCACACACACACACACACACACACACACACACACACACACACACACACACACACACACACACACACACACACACACACACACACACACACACACACACACACACACACACACACACACACACACACACACACAGCTGCTATTCGCCCTACAAGCACACACACACACACACACACACACACACACACACACACACACACGCACGCAGGTGCACATGCACACACGTGCACGCAGGTGCACATGCACACACTCACATGATCACACTCACATCTTCACACATGCATGAGGGGTATCATCATTAACAACACTGACCCCCCCCCCCCCCCCCACACACACACACACTCACTCACTCACTCGATTCCTGCAAATGAAGGCGGCTAATCACCAATGTGATCTCCCCCTTTTCACCTCTGACCCCCCGTGGTGCTAGAATAACAACTTCCACACCAAACACGCCCCAACCCCTCGACGCTCCCCCTCCCCCCCAATTAGGAGGGTGCCTTTCCCCTCGCAGATGACAGATGAGGGGTCAGGAGGTTGTCGGACCCCCTTGCTAGATTCTGTCTGTGCCCACCGGGAGATGAAACAACGAGACGTCCTCATCTTGAGGGGAGACATGAGAGAGACTTCCTGACGTAGATAAACGACCAGCGGAGAACTGGACCCACAAGAGGAGAAGAAGAAGAAGCTACAAAGACTGGGGAAGGTTTGGAGGACGAACGGGGCAGGTACGGTACGGTGGTGTAGTAGTATCGGCCAAGGTATGGACATAAGAAAGCTAATTAAAATGATTTTCGGTTGTCATAACCAAATGGACCCCTTGGCTCATCTTCTCCCACCCCCCCCCTTTTCATCCAGAGGGAACACAGATTCCCTGAGGATACAACAGGCTTTGAGATAAGGAGAGACCTTTATTGCTCACTTGAATGTCTGCAAAGACACACTTCCTAGTTGGTTCTCTCTCTCCCTCGCTCTCTGTCCTGAACCTTCAAGATAAGGATGTAACCTGCAACTTTTATGACCTGGAAGAATGTCTTGGCAAGCGCTCACAATATCATACACACAGACCCACGGAACACACAAGTATCAGTGAGCAAAAGAAATGTGAATAAACTGATTACGTGTTATGTTCTGTGACGTTAAAATATATATAATTATTGTCCTGTATTGTGACCACAACAATAATATGTACTTTGGTGTTTTAAAGGGATGCTTTCCTTGTTAATTACACTTTGATGCTTATCCTGCTTTCTATTTGACGTAAAGCCTTCACGTCTAGTACCTAGACAATTCTAAATTCATCGTGATTTCCAATATCCGGCCGAATGTAGTAGTAGAAGGTCCCCAAGAAAGTTAGCAGAGAAATGTAGTTTTCATACTGTAATAAGGGAAGTGGCCACCCGCACAGCTGCCTCTAACACGCCCCCCCAATGGGCCAAGAAGGATGGAGACTCCTCCTTCTAACTATAAGAAGCACTGGTCAGCCAGTTCTCACTATCTTCCTGCTTCTCCTCGCTGCTACTCCTCAACCCAGCCTGACTTGATCCCAAAGGCCCAGGGGGGGGGGAGAGAGGGTGAGGGCCGCAGCGCCCGGACACTCTAGCTCTCCCACCGTACCCCTGGCAGACATTGACCGCTCACTGGACTCTGGAAAAAAGACTGTCACAAAAGGACTCCCAGGTCGTATGACTCTGAACACATGACGTTATGGCAAACAATTGATGATAGGCTGTATGTATGTGTCGGTCTCTTTCTTCCTAAAGGGCCCCATGATATGTCATTTTTCCAGGCAGCGTGGTAGTTAATTTCTGTTCAATTCTTTCCTCTCCCACACGATATCCTATGTTACACTTTATCTACTAAAACTTAAGCCCTCATTTCAGTGGGTGAACTAATACTTTGCTTTTGGTTCTAAGTTATCTAACTGGTCCTCTAGTTGACATATATTGATGGAGAAGGTGTTACATACCGGCCTCTCTCAAAATATGGTCTACAATAGGTCTAAGTCATGACCTTTGATGACAGCACCAGCCTGTCATTAAACGTTGAATGAAAGAACACATAGATCACTTAGTTATGACGTACAAGGAAATGCATTGGCATTTTGGATCAATTTTGTGTAGTTATTTACCTTAATAAATTTGGAGACTACGGTTATTAAGAAGGCGTGTGTCATTTCTTATTTCTCTGTTTACAGTAATACTATTGGGATATTTATTGCAAGTCTGACAAGAATTCACGTTACTATTACAGTGACGTAAGTTTCAATATATTATATATATTGTAATAATTCATAAATGATATTTATATGATTTATGGATTATTACGTCCTGTACCATGCTGAAGTTACGACCAGTAAGTAGGCATATTTGCTACAGGTGGTGCCCCGCGGTTCGGCAGACTCTTATCCCAATACTGTAAACACTGAGATATCAAAAATAATATTTTTGATTAAAAAAAAAAAATTAATTAAAAAAAAAAAAAAAAAAAATCATTTTTTTTTCGGGTAAAAATAACAATAATAATAGGCCAATTATTGTTGTTGTTTTCTTTTTTTTTCGTAATCAAGTTTAGTGAATTAAGTTGATCATAACTATATCTGTGCTGAAACAATCCGGTCTGCTGTCCCCAGTAGACGGACAGCTGAGTTGAGTAGCATTTAGCAGAAGTAAGAGCCTCAAGATTCCTAAGAACTGTTTTTAAGCAGTTGTTGGAAATATTGAGTTAAACCGCATGCTGATAACATCTGTGTGCAAGTTGATCCGCCCTTTTAAAACTGACGTCACCCACGTTTCGGCAGGAGCGAATGCGAGACACAGTAAAAAGAGTTTTTGTCTCCCCCGGGAAACGAATTAAGTTTTGCTTAAATGTGGGTTCAGCACTCTGAAGGTTGTTCAAACTTTTCTAAACTAGCTACTTAGATAATGAGATCCCTTCTAATCCTGACAAATTTGGTAATGGTTTCTAAGCATAACCAAGTGCGAAATTAGGTCTAAACTGAACTGAGTTAATAAACCAGTAAGCGGGTTTTTTAGCTCTAGTAGACCTCTCAAGCTGTTTAATACAGTCTAAAGGGAAGGGGAAATTCGAGTGAATCATTATGATAATGCTTACTTATCACTTGGAATCCCAAATATAGCTTACAGATCAGACTGAGTTAATAAACCATAAGCG
The DNA here is from genome assembly GCF_963454915.1 of Gymnoscopelus microlampas. Taxonomy (NCBI): domain Eukaryota; kingdom Metazoa; phylum Chordata; class Actinopteri; order Myctophiformes; family Myctophidae; genus Gymnoscopelus; species Gymnoscopelus microlampas. The sequence goes on along the minus strand of NC_139960.1, from coordinate 34,625,073 downwards.
GGTTTTTTAGCTCTAGTACACCTCTCAAGCTGTTTAATACAGTCTTAAGGGACGGGGAAATTCGAGTGAATCATTATGATAATGCTTAATGCTCACTGGGAATCCCAAATATAGCTTACAGACCAGAAGGAAAAATAAAAAATAATTAGTTGCTTTATTTTTCCAACTGGCCCGTGATTTCATCTTGACTGGCTGACCAAGTCTACAGGGTGAAATCTCAGTCACATGGGCTCCAATAAGACACCTACTCATTTCCAAACAATTCAAGACAAAGAGTAAACAGCCCTCTTGAATTTTATGGACTAATAGGTAAAGCCCACTGTGATTTAAGCACTTTGGACGGTGAGTGAAGCCCCTACCTTTAATCTGAGGGAATGAAAAGGCTTCCTTCCTCATGAGATGTTGTCCCTCAAAGTGCATTTGTGTAGCAATTACAGGCTACTATTTCCGGAGGTAGGGGGTGTTTGTGTCCCATTCAAAATACCTCTGATGTTTTTCTAACTGAATGCAAAATGGCATCTCCTATGTGAGTAGCAAGAAATGGTGCAAGACCAGCTTGCGAAACTAAAACAGAGTACCAGTCATCAGTCATCCGGGGGGGGGGGAAGTTTTACAACTTCATGTGAGTGCTCTGCCACTCAGCTCTGTAGCAAACCCAAATGTTTATTCAGGCGTGGAAATGAATGACAAGAAACCACCCCTCCTCCTTCCCTGCTTGTGTTTGACATAAGCATGTCTGTTGAATGTCGTGATACTGTGATACTTGTGGCGTAGAGTACTAGGACTGAGACAATCAGTACCGATCAGCTTAAATGTTGTTGACTTACTCCTAAATTGAAGACAAGCATAGGAACTTTGATCATTTATTGAATAAAAGTTTCAAGATGGTTGTAGCCAATCTATTCCCGCAGACAAAACTTCTATTCGAGTTCCCATTTGATCTCAATCAATCTCAGCCTCTGATCCCCAACACAGCTGAGTTAGTAAACGTTGATCAGGACAATCTTTAATTTATACTAGCCTACGGTGGCTACATGGCTTTCAAATGAGCCCAAAATTCTGAAATGAATGACATGCAACTACTGGGTGCGATTGTTTGATTATTCCAAATTTTACCTTTGAGTTAATTTAATTTGATTTTGAATTCATGGTCGTTATTCTGTCGATCTAAAGCCATGATTCGTTAATTGTTAAGAGAACAACTACATACGATGGTTTAATTATGACAAAGTTCTGACTTAATCGAATTGAGTTTCAACGTGAAGTCATCATTTTATGGGGTTAATTCAAAAATGTGTAGATTTTAAACAATTACATGCTAAATTGCTGTTAACATTTGTAACTTTTCGAATAAGGATTCAAATTGTAATGTACTTTAAGTTCTCTAATTTTTATCCTGATGATTTCAAAGTTGTATTCGTCTATTTAGGAAACAATCTTAGGCTATTAAATGATGAGAGTCTGTTGCCAGACGATTAAAACTAGAGGTTACGTATGTGGCCCCAGTTTCTTATCTTCAAAGTAATGTACTTGCATATGGGATAACATATGTAAGTGTATTATGAAGAGGAGACAGAATAACTGGAGGATATATATGTAAGCCCAGTTTTCTTATCTTCGAAGTATTATACTTGCATATGTTATCCCATATGGTATGTATATTACAAAGAAGAGACAGAATAACTATAAGTACCGGATGTAACCCGGGAGAAATTACAGGCCCTATCATTTAAAAAAAATGTAGGTGACCACTGCTAATTTCACCATGATTTGATGGGAGCCTAAGTATAATTGGTTTAATGTTTCCACCTTAATTCAAATTAAGGACTAAACAATGTTATAGGTCAAACCTTGCCCAAGTCCTGATCAAAATGTGGAGTCGAGATAGAAACTATTTAAAAGTCAGAAGGCAAGGAACGGACAATTGATTTAGAGTAACGCTTGCACTCACGTGTGGTGTTGATTAAATCTGTAGAGTTTTAACACTAATAGTGCTTGTCTGGACTTTTGGAGTAAGCTCGAACATTTTGCCTTTTTCCCTAAGAAACCACGTTTCTCTGAGATTACCATTCTTAACTAGGCCCATAGTCCTAAATTTGTATGAAATGTAGTTCCATGCTGTTGTTTTGGTTATTCCGGGTCTCTGATTCTCTGGGAAGATGAGAGTGAAATTGCATTCCACTTCAACCCTGTTTACTACCAGTTAAATGAGAAAACAATGTCACTGCACACTACTGCATACTCAAAGCCCAAACGTTTCTGAAATATGTTAATAGGAAGTGAATATTTCATTTCAACCAGGGCTTAGTTTCTCTAAGTAAAAATAAATTGCTAAAACTATAATTGATCAAACCTCTAACTTTAAGTTTGTTTGTATAAATATAAAAAGGGTCTGAGAATGCTTATCTAGGGTAAAGTGATCTCAAACCCAAATTAAATATTTTAATTAACTAAAAGTACTTGGTCGTATGCCACTCGTACGCAATTTTTGCAACCTAGCCATGCTCACCAAGCGCTCAAGTGTTAAAAATCCAGTAACAGTATCACGATCATTCAATAGAATTCCGTATACGCTAGTGTATCCTTTCAGTGATACAGTGTTTACGTTGCCTGCCCATGCAGTAGATTGAGCTATCAATTTTGTTTGTTTTGACCACTCCAAAAAAAAAAAAAGGAGAGTGCCCAAAACAAAGACATTTGTCCAGCACAAGGTGATTAATGCACTGAGAAAAGACTAGGTGAGTTGTATTGAGTAGAGTTGAGAGCCATGACTCCACCACTTCAACAAGGTGTAGATATCAGGTTACTCCAACTGACCTGTACAATTGGAGCTATAATAAGTCCCCTCCTGTCACAAGAGAAATAGAGTCATGCCCTATACTCTGTCACAGCCAGAACAGTTGGTATGGCGATTTTTATAAACAGCCATAGTTCAAGGGACGTAGTTTACCTGTTTTTGGGTATCAGTCAAGAATGACAGTTAGACCACAAACTACCGTGTTGGAAACTGTTGTTCAGTCATTGTCTCCTCTTTGCTTTCCTAATAATGGGGGACAAGCAGTTTTGATCTGCTAGTTTCCCCCGGACAAATGATGATGATAGAGTTGTGGGAGATATATACAGATAGTTTTGTTGTCTCCACCAAAAATCACAACACATTACAAATTTCATAACGGTGACCTACTGTACTATACTTTATGAGTGTATGTTGTTTCATATGGTTAGCGCTAACCGTATCTTAGCACCTCCCTACATAGCAGTGTAGTCAGATTCCCCAGAATCAAGGTCGCGTCACGGTTTGATAGACAGACCGCACGGAAAACCAATGCGCGTCCTCCCGTGACCCAACACCAAAAATCCTACCCTAGCCAAATGCTTTGAGGGGGGACTCTTAATTTTGTGTACATTCCAAGCAAGCTATACTAAACAACTTTTGTCTATTCCAAAAGGTCATGCCATGAGACATATGGGCCATGTTTTTGTGTGAGGCGCACAATGCACCCTCTCCATGGGACGCCATGGAAAGAAACCGGTCCTGTCCATGACGCATGACTGGTAGTCATAGCAACCAACGTGAGGTTGACGCTTGTAGTATATTTTCACACAGATGTGACGTTACCGCCCCATGATGGCTATCTAACTAAGACACACCTTTGGGTCAGTTAATGATGTGCTTAGTCTTTAAACTCATGTAAGCCACTGCGGCTGAACTGACCATGATCATTGGTGTTGGTTAAACAATTCCTAGTACCTTTTGGTTTATGCAAGTCTATAAGTCTCCCGGACGGAACTTATAAGTGTTGGAATTGTGTGATATATTTTTGGGCACTGCCTAAAAAAATAATAATAATAATCAATAACTTATGTGGTCTGCTATATTTTGTGCTTGTAAGGCGGGCATATGGTTTGCACGCGTGGTATGAGAACGCACACTTCGAACGTGTAAGAAACCACCCCATACAAACCAATATAGTGGTCACCCAAAACCCATAGGTGTTAATAAGTTAACTGCTTGATTCAACTTCAGGCCCATGCGGTGTTAAAAGGTCTTTCTTTCTTCTTTAGAACGACACAATAAGTTTGGACTGTTGTAAAAGGCTCTCGGCTAATGGAAGGGTTTTTTTTTTAATTGCCTGCTCTCCAAGGGAATTTTGCAGACTGATCACGCTTATTCTGTGGTTTCATAATTGATTGAAACACGTTGTAATCCCTATACACCCAAGGTCGTAACACGGCCCATTGACGCCAAAACAGTGTTTCCCACTTTCCTCACAGCGTGAAGGTGGCATTGCTTTTCCAGCCACTTTCTGGCTATCTGTCCCAAAACGCAGCTGTAAGATGTACATTTTGTCTATATTGTTTGCCCCTGGCTGCTTAATCAAAGCTGCTAAGCTGACCATGGTGTTAGTTTAAAACACATGTTTTCTACCTGTTCCTGACTGACAGGGCGAAGGCCACAGTGTGTTTAATCTGAGTGTCTCCCGAACGAAGGGATTGAAACCGAATCTAACAGACAATCTAGTTTAAATAGTACCTCTGCTGCTTGTATAATTTTGATACTGGACCATGATGTGGTGGGAACAGTTTTGAACATTACCTATCATTATTATTATAATCCATTGAATGAAAACATTCAATCAGGTAATACCATGGACCCTGACTATAAATTGAATTTGAGACATTTGTGAATGTCTATTAATGTACTATTTCCGCATGTTGTATAATCCAACCAAATTTATCGTTGACTAAAGTTAATACAAATTTATGTGTACAAAAATACATTTTAAGCAGGATAGAAGTCTATTCTCCTGTTTATTTGTTGTAATCCTAAATGAACAACATCCTTATTGTATACTATATATTATACTTTACCACATATTTATGGTTGGGCTTCCAATTTGAGAATACAATTATGTCAGTCCTAAACAAATTGTCAAAGAATGATCCGGCCAGGATTCATATACGTGCATTCGATTTGTTGGACTTTACATAATTTGATTACAACATTATAGTCAACTATGGTATCTTGGCTTGAGCCAGTATGAATCCTCTATTGTTAGTCAAGTTGAACAATTTATGGAATCCAATTCATACCTTCCCATATGCATCTGTTAATGCAACTGTTCAGTATCAATATTATTCAGATTAGGCGCTGTACGATGATACTGATGACCTATGCTAAGGCTAACAGGTTTAATCAAAGTGTTACTATGTCCAATTAAGATTGAACCCATGCATTAGTGCTATATATACTTTTTTTTTCTTTGTAGCTCCTGTCAATAAAGCTCTTCTCCTTATTGGTCATAAGCTTAATGAATGGTTGAAGCTCAGAATAAATTAAGCACATTTGACATTTTCCACGTGGCATCTTAAGCCCGTGCCATTTGCTATTAGTAACTTAAAATGTGGGCCCTCAGGGGACCCACCACGTCTACACAGACACCCTGACCACTGGTACTCTGTTTCCCGCCCATGTAGTCTACTTAGTGGCTCGCTATGCTAAGCCACTTCACAGACCCCACCCTTTAGGTGATACAAAACTTGGCAATTTCAGGTGTGACATTATAATGCGGCGCTGATAAATCACTCCGTCAGGCCTCCGTGACTCATCAACTCCGCATCAAGGGGGTCAGTCATAAACAATGATATCACCCTAAGATTGCCAACTGTTGACCAAGTCTGTTAGACACAATTCAGGGACAGCAGTGCTGAATGCTGTCACAAGGTGCTCATCTCTGCCTATCTAATGATAGCTTAAGGGACCCCCAGGGTGACCCTAAGACCACGTGTAAGTTGTTTTCTAACTAAACCTATTTGACAATGGACCAAGGCTCAACAGCCATGACAGCATGGTGCCCAAATAGACATATTGACTTTAGGTAACTAATTAGAGGTCGCCATGTTTGTAGTTCTTTACTGTAGTATGGTTGCAGTTAACACACTGAAACAAAATCTCCGATCTCTCCCTAAACGAGTGACAATGTGCTATATAAGTCACAGCTACTTAGTGCCCGTGCCCAGCTAGGCCATTGGTTAAGACAAACCTGACAAAGGTTGCTGAAACCATAACTTAAGACACCAGTGTCTAAATTAAACCATCGCCACATCACTGTTAGTGCTACTCGGGCAGAAATAGCTGAAGGCATGTGTTGATTCAGAAACTGACACGAATCGGATCGGAAACTAACAACATCCTTTAGACATTCAGAGAAGACCACCCTTGCATGGCAAGTCAAGTGTTAGGACTCATTCAATGACTTCAATAATGCTTCGAAGGTTTCTTTTGTTTTGTTTATTTGTTTTGCTTGTCTGTTTTTCTACATAGATCCAAGACAAATGCCAATAGGGTATTAAAAACCAAAACTCTCTCCCACACATATTAGGAATGGGATAAGAGCCGTTATGTTTTTGATGGTTTTAGTTTTATTTTCTTTCAAAAAAAAAAACTCATTGAAGTAGGCCCACTTTCACAAAAGCCACTCTGACTGCATGCTACCCCCTGCCCGTTTTCCATAAAAGTCAGGGAAGGTCATTTAGTCCTCTAGTGTAGAAGTTGATAGGCGTAGACATCTGTTTTGCTTCATCCTTCCACTACAAGGTTAATGTTTCTCTCAGAGGCAACACCATAGACACGAGTACTATGCATGCCCCTTTATATGTGTCCCCCCTAGTATGATGTACCATTATCATGGCCCCACACAAAGAGCAGCCTGTACTCTTAATAAGGAAAGTAGAAAGGTATACAATAGATATTAGGTATAGGTATAGACCCCTAAATTCTAGACATCCTCTTGCTTTTCACCTCTGTGCTTCTCAACCTTGGTATGTGTGACTTTATGTGTGAAGTGTTGCCATAATGACATGTACAGATGATTACGGATCACAGAGGCCGGAAGATCTCTGGGCCGCGTCCCATATTGGGTTTTTGCCCTGCTGTTTTTTTTCTTTTTCTTTGTCTTCATAGACTGATGAATCCTTGATGATATCACAGATCCAGCAACCATGATGATGGATTTCGGCAGTGATCACAGCAATATCAGACCATCCCAGAATTGGACTTATGCAGAAGGGTGCATGTTTGGATGCTGAAGAGATGTATCGGGCTCCCGCCCCCCACACGCTGACACAGCATAAAGACTAGAAGCAAGGCTCAGGACCCCTGTTGACCTCTGATCACAGTGACCGGTTTCACCCCAGCGGTCCCCGGAACACTGAGCCCCCACAGGGCCGTAGAGATAAGGAAGGAATGTCAGCCAGATCTCCTGTTACCAGTCTACTAAAGCTCTCTCCTTCTGCCTCCAGCTTCCCCACTCCTTGGACGTAAATGGGAGGGAGGCCTGTGTTATTCATGACATACAGGAAATGGATGTAAGAGACAGCCATGCCAGCTCACACACACCCACACTCTCTCTCTCCCTCTCCTCCCCACTAGGACAATGGGACAAAGACATTGTGAAAATACTATTTCCTTAACCAAATGCCAACAAGCCTAGCCCCAGTTGGGTGAAGAAAGGAACCATTGCATATGTTGTGTGTGTCATCTAGAAATGGGTAATAGAACCCATATCATCATATGTGCTGTGACTTGTCCTCTAACCTTTTATTTTGTGTTATCGAAGGTCGTGACGTCAACGTTTTGTTTCGTCTGAGCTTGATAACAAAGGGGTGTTCTGTAGTAGTATCGGCCAAGGTATGGACATAAGAAAGCTAATTAAAATGATTTTCGGTTGTCATAACCAAATGGACCCCTTGGCTCATCTTCTCCCACCCCCCCCCTTTTCATCCAGAGGGAACACAGATTCCCTGAGGATACAACAGGCTTTGAGATAAGGAGAGACCTTTATTGCTCACTTGAATGTCTGCAAAGACACACTTCCTAGTTGGTTCTCTCTCTCCCTCGCTCTCTGTCCTGAACCTTCAAGATAAGGATGTAACCTGCAACTTTTATGACCTGGAAGAATGTCTTGGCAAGCGCTCACAATATCATACACACAGACCCACGGAACACACAAGTATCAGTGAGCAAAAGAAATGTGAATAAACTGATTACGTGTTATGTTCTGTGACGTTAAAATATATATAATTATTGTCCTGTATTGTGACCACAACAATAATATGTACTTTGGTGTTTTAAAGGGATGCTTTCCTTGTTAATTACACTTTGATGCTTATCCTGCTTTCTATTTGACGTAAAGCCTTCACGTCTAGTACCTAGACAATTCTAAATTCATCGTGATTTCCAATATCCGGCCGAATGTAGTAGTAGAAGGTCCCCAAGAAAGTTAGCAGAGAAATGTAGTTTTCATACTGTAATAAGGGAAGTGGCCACCCGCACAGCTGCCTCTAACACGCCCCCCCAATGGGCCAAGAAGGATGGAGACTCCTCCTTCTAACTATAAGAAGCACTGGTCAGCCAGTTCTCACTATCTTCCTGCTTCTCCTCGCTGCTACTCCTCAACCCAGCCTGACTTGATCCCAAAGGCCCAGGGGGGGGGGAGAGAGGGTGAGGGCCGCAGCGCCCGGACACTCTAGCTCTCCCACCGTACCCCTGGCAGACATTGACCGCTCACTGGACTCTGGAAAAAAGACTGTCACAAAAGGACTCCCAGGTCGTATGACTCTGAACACATGACGTTATGGCAAACAATTGATGATAGGCTGTATGTATGTGTCGGTCTCTTTCTTCCTAAAGGGCCCCATGATATGTCATTTTTCCAGGCAGCGTGGTAGTTAATTTCTGTTCAATTCTTTCCTCTCCCACACGATATCCTATGTTACACTTTATCTACTAAAACTTAAGCCCTCATTTCAGTGGGTGAACTAATACTTTGCTTTTGGTTCTAAGTTATCTAACTGGTCCTCTAGTTGACATATATTGATGGAGAAGGTGTTACATACCGGCCTCTCTCAAAATATGGTCTACAATAGGTCTAAGTCATGACCTTTGATGACAGCACCAGCCTGTCATTAAACGTTGAATGAAAGAACACATAGATCACTTAGTTATGACGTACAAGGAAATGCATTGGCATTTTGGATCAATTTTGTGTAGTTATTTACCTTAATAAATTTGGAGACTACGGTTATTAAGAAGGCGTGTGTCATTTCTTATTTCTCTGTTTACAGTAATACTATTGGGATATTTATTGCAAGTCTGACAAGAATTCACGTTACTATTACAGTGACGTAAGTTTCAATATATTATATATATTGTAATAATTCATAAATGATATTTATATGATTTATGGATTATTACGTCCTGTACCATGCTGAAGTTACGACCAGTAAGTAGGCATATTTGCTACAGTGGAAAATTCAACACGCAGGGTCAACCTAAGAACACTCCAGAGCGAGCGAAGACATGGGTTGAAACAAGAGATTGAAAAGCAGGAATTAATCGAAAGAAAAGAGAGATGAAGTTCAGACCGTGATAGGACGCATATTGAGTTGGACAAAGGTAGCAGAGAGAACAAAAGGGACAGAAAAGAATCAGAGCCATGACGAAAAAGGTGGAACTACTCATTAAAGGGAAGAATGGATGAAAGACATTGAGAAAAGACGGAGAGAGGGAGATAAGGCTTTGCTCACTGAGAGTCTTTCCTCTGCTGCAATAAAAGCGGAGCTGCAGTCCAATGAATCAAGGCGTCGGGGGCTTTCCTCTCTGTTGTGTGTTATGTCCACTGCTAATGGTCAGCAGATGTGGAGGTATTTCACAAGTGTGGCTTTGGAAAACATTCCCGCACATAAATCCAATTAGGTCGGACCTTGGACACGAGCTAGCAAACAGGCTAGCGCGCTAGTGACCGCCCAATAGCTTGACAGGCACAGTTGACTTAGATAATCAAGTTTCAGAGGGAAAACAGAGGGAGGATGTGGATAGAGAGTGCTGTAAAGTGTGGTGAGATGCTAATTGGCTAAGGTCAAATAAACACGTGCTAATTCAAGATTTGGGGCTATTTGGGTTTGTCTGGTTTTTTGACAACGTTGACGGTTGGAGTCAAGGTATTGGATCACGAAAAGTGTCCCCCCGCCCCCTTCTCCACAGTCTTTAATATGCCCCAAAAGCGATGATTTTGAAAGCACCACCGCACCACTGCACTTTGAAACGTCAAGCAAGGAGAGTTGGCTCATCTGAGAGATACGCTCCGTCACTCCAGATCACCTGCGCAGGCAGTAGATAAAGAATATCTAATGACAGTTCCATGCACAGAACTCCAAGCCATTACTTCTCCAAGAAGCCAACCTGGAGCATTGTTGTATTCCTTTAGGGGGCAGTTCACAGAAAAAAGCTTATCTTCCAATGCTGTAAATCCATTATTTGTTCTCCGTAGTAAAAAGTGTCTTGGCAGCAGCTCTGTATCAAAAAGGCCCAATGCATATACCTGCCAAATGATTTCAATAGTGCATTCATTTCCGGGAGTGCCATAAATATCCTGTAAGCCATGAACACTTTATTCGAGTTGTAAAAGTAATATAGTTCACATTTGCTGTTATTAATATTGTTATAACCCCTGCTGCCCTTCAGGATGAAACAAAGGATGGGGGACACGTGAAGCCAGGGAATAATCAAATAATAAAATGAGCTACATAACAAAAGTTATGGCCATGAGTGTCAGTAGGAGTGTGAGTGTAGAATAATGTTGTGCGTGTTGAAAGGTGAGAACTAAACAACAACCAAATTAATGTGGCGTGCAGCGGGGTGGAGAGAGAGAGAGAGAGAGAGAGAGAGAGAGAGAGAGAGAGAGAGAGAGCGCACTGGGATCTGGCAGCAGCATTTATGCTGGAAGATGAGGTCGAGCCAACACTGCTGGCGAGCACACGCATCTCCAAAAGCACTTTTGTGCTCTTAAGACGTATACTCACTGGTTAGAACTGCAGCCTCTGCAGCATGAGTCTTCACTTTGAGCTCATTGATGTACGGAGCCACACAGCCAGGAAGAACCGCTCAAGCACTATACGATCGGGCCAGGTTCTCAAATATTTCCACCTCCAGCGGGGCCGCGCACCACTGGTTCAAATGAGATGCCAGGTCCCAAACTCACCATGCGTCTGCTTTTCTACTCTCCTCCACGACCCGAACCGCCAAGGAAACAATCGCAAGATGCTTATGGAACTAATAATTAACTCTTGAAGGCTCTTAAGTCTCAAGTAACGACCGACAACTCATAATGAAAGGCCCATTTGTTCATGAAAATTAATTATGGTAAACAGTGTTTAATCAGTATCCTTCAGTTGACTCTTAAGGGCTTTACAGACCAGAACAGCCCTCAGAACATGCCCAAAGTCATCATAAACAACAAGAAAACCCACTGTGCTCCAATATACTGCACAGTCATCAATTAGCCACCTGAACCCTAGCGTCCCTATTCTGGGCATGTAATAGCAGGTGAACATTTGGACGAAAACACCAGCTCTACAAGCAAAGCACTGTGTGAGAGTGTGTAAATCTGATCTTTTTGGCAAAGAGATTTGTTGTAGAGGAGAAAAAAGGAGGTGACCTAGTATAGACCTGTGGGGGACCCCAGTCAACAAAGCATAGTTTAAGTTGTTAAGATCTGTATGATGTATAGCAGTGGTTGTCAAACTTCTTCATGTCAAGGACCCCCAAAATGATGTATTTGGCCGCGGACCCCCATCTAAAAATATTTTGTTCCAGGGACCCCCCAGAAGCAAAGATTTGAGTTACAAATGTTCGCTTTAAAAAATATATATTCAAAGATTTGCACAAATGTTCAAGATTTTTCAAAAATAGCAGATCTACAAGCTCATAGCGCGGCACTCGGTGCCGCGCTATGAGCTTGTATATCTGCTATTTTTGAATAGCCAAAGTATAAAAGGTCATAATTATTCTGATGCTATATTTAAACATTTAGCTGGGTACCCCCTGGAACCCCCCTCAAGTACCCCTGGGGGTCCCCCACTTTGAGAACCAATGATGTATAGTATTCATTTTAACGGCGTAGATTTCTGCGAGGAAAAAGAGGGGACCAAGGCATTATGTCCATAAACTAACAACAATGGAGGGCCTCTTGTACAAAACAACAACAGCGCTTAAATGGGGTTTACACAGCCTACCTTCTATCCACAAAACACTGCTTAAAACCCACATCATTACGTAAGACCAATTTAGGCCAGGTTATTAAGAAATAAAACAATGAGGTGCTATGTCATTGCTGTCGGGGAGAAACCTCTCATCTCCATATGTTTTTCCCTAAATTAACGTCCTATTTCGTACAGTGTCACACACAAGTAGCAAAAATAGCCAATCTACAAGCTCAAAACGTGTCGTGATCGGCTATTTTTTGCTACTTTTGAATTTGAATCCCGAAAAGGGATTGGTTGTATAAACGCAGAGAGGTGGACGATATATTTTGTTGCTCACATATTGTATAAATAAACCATTTTTTGGGGGGGTTGTAAAATGGAAGCACTTTCACGTCACGACAAACCTGAGCTCAGGTGACCCAGACACTAACCTCATCTCAGCCATTACAGCGGTTAATGGGAGCTGATCCAGGGTCAGCGCTTAGGGAGGAGTGACCGTTTCGCCTACTGTGTTCTGCATGGTGGGTTGAGTCTGGCACCTCATACTCCGCTAACCCGGTCCATGTGTGGAGACAGCCAGGTCCAGATAAATTAGTCACACTTCACACACACACACACACACGCACGCACGCACGCACAGTCGCACACGCACACGCACACGCACACGCACACGCACACACACACACACACACACACACACACACACACACACGCGTTTGTATTACTATACTTGTGAGGACATCAACGCTTTAGGAAAGCGATTTTATGAATGTCATTTAAAAATACATATATTTTGGCAGTTTTAATCCGTAAGCCTAAAGCCGAAAAACAGCAGATCTACAAGCTCACAACGCGTCGCGCTGCGACGCGTTGTGAGTTTATAGATCGGCTATTTTTCGGTGCATGACACTGGCGTGCAACTAAGTATAAATCATGTTTAACTCTAATTCCAATCCCTAAACCTAACCTCTAAATGTCTAATCCTGACCTGAATGTTTTCTAATTGTTAAAGTATCTCTAAAAAAAAATTTTTTTTAACTATAAAACAACCATTTGTCTTGTGAGGACCAGGAGAACAGTCCTCACGATGTATATTTCTTCAAATTCTACTATACTTGGCCCTCGCAAGTATAGTAATACACACACACACACACACACACACACACACACACACACACACACACACACACACACACACACACACACGATAATCCCCAGGCTTTAGTGGCACAGCGGGAGTGCGGTGGTCTTGTGTGGCTTTATTAATGGGTGGGGCAGGGAGAGGTGAGATGGAGGAGAGTGCGATGGAGAGACAGAGGGAGGCGAGAGAGAGAGAGAGAGGGGGGGGGGAGAGAGAGAGAGAGAGAGAGAGAGAGAGAGAGAGAGAGAGAGAGAGAGAGAGAGAGAGAGAGAGAGAGAGAGTACACTACAGAGGGGGGAGTCCCACCAGGTGCTAATAGATTTCCTGCAGCTTCGGAGCGTTTGGTCGCACCAGTCCCCTGGAATGGAGTTCGGGTTTCATCTGGAGCGGAGTCGGGTTTCATCTGTGGCAAATTACCCGGACCGGGGTTTGACCTCCCTTCAACACATGCCCCAGACACACGCCTGGGCTGCAACACACATTCCAGCACGCACACACGTGCACATACGCGCATACACATACACATACACATATACACATATACACATACTGATACTATACACATACACGCATGCACGCACGCACCCATGCACACCCTCTAACAGCTTTGTAGTTCTATATTGCCTCTGAACACACACCGACTCACTGGTCAAATGCATTCTTCACACACATTCTTTCTCTTCTCCTGCTTTCATGCACACCCACACACACCCCCACACGCACACGCGCACACACACACACACACACACACACACACACACACACACACACACACACACACACACACACACACACACACACACACACACACACACACACACACACACACACACACACAGTAATCATTCCTTAAAATAGCTTGTTGCTTGTTAAACTTGTTGCTTAAAATCGAATTGTGCCCATGCTACACGCGCGCACGCACACACACACACACATTTGAATTCTTTATTTATGTCCACATAAATACAAGGTCTAAAGGACACAAATACTGGTAGTGCAATTTGACACTGTGGGTTACTATGGCATAAGTGTCGAAAAAATGCAATCACAGTTACAGTTATACAGTTATACTGTACACACACACATAGGGCCCAACAGGCAGTATACAGCTTAAGGGTACAGATAGCAGCGCCGTCTCCAAATAGCGCGACTGCCAATGATAGCTGACACTGAGCAATATTTTGCTAGCTGTTTGGCTCTTCTCTTTGAGAGACCAGCCATCTGAAAGCCTCTAACAACTAGCTTATGAACATGGCCCAGGCTGCCAAATATGAAAACTAAAAGTTTACAATTGTAGCCCAATTGCGACATGGTCTGCTCTAGCAGTTGATATTTGAGCACCTTAGTTATAAAGGCTTCTTCTAGGCTGTGGTCAAACGTACAGCCAACCTCTAGAATGAGAACCTCTCTACTGTTCTCATCAACAACAACAATATCGGGGGTATTTGCTGCTATATCAGAGAACATTGAAACATCACTACACAGATTGAACATACTCGACTTCACAGTGGAGTGCTTATACAGCACTGGTGCAGGTGACCTGAATGTGGAAATGATACTGTCTGCAATCAGATCCACAATTCTATCATGTCTACACACACGCACGCACGCACGCACGCACGCACGCACGCACGCACACACACACACACACACACACACACACACACACACACACACACACACACACACACACACACACACACACACACACACACACACACACACACACACACACACACACACACACACACACACACACACACACACACACACACACACACACACACAGCAGGGCGTGCAGAAGTCTTTTAAACCATGCCAACACTTTGGGGTGTTCTGTTTACAAGTGATTTTCTGTTTTACTTTTCCTTGCATGCGTGTGTGCATGCGTCTGCTGCCGGTGTGTGTGTGTGTGTGTGTGTGTGTGTGTGTGTGTGTGTGTGTGTGTGTGTGTGTGTGTGTGTGTGTGTGTGTGTGTGGGTGGGTGGGTGAGTGAGTGAGTGAGTGGTCTGGACTGATGCGTGCCAGTGTTGGGGGGGTTGGGGGAGGGGGGGTGTAAATGACTCAGCAGAGTGATCAGAGGGTAGATAAAGTGTGTGTACACACACACACACACACACACACACACACACACACACACACACACAGGCAGACATGGTAAACAGGGCCTGTCGTGTCTAAGGGTCTTTATCAGCTTCCTGTGTGTGCCAGAGCCCAATTCTTCATCACACACGCTTCCACCTTCATCACGCACACGCACGCACGCACACACACACACACACACACACGCACGCACAAAACATGCTGACTGGACAGCCGTCTCTCACACACCTGCAGCTTCCAGCAGAGGAATAATTACTATAACTCACACGTTTACAATTTCAAAGATGTTTGTTTGTGTGTAGACGGTGTATGTCTGTCTGTCTGTCTGTCTGTGTTATATAACTCACTGTTTACCTTGTTAGTCACTGCTTGTAAGACTCTACTGTGTATACTGTCTGTCTGTCAGTTAATGAGGTCAGACAGACGGACAGACGGACAGACGGACAGACAGACAGACAGACAGACAGACAGACGGACAGACGGACAGACGGACAGTCAGTCAGTCAAACTGACAGTCATTCAGTCAGTGTTATGATTATGTGATTATAGGACTGACCTGCTTGACCGAGTACATGTGTTGAATCACTATCATCTGCGTAAGCACACACTGATCCACTTCCATGACCATCAACCACTTTATCAGATAGACTGACGTCCGCTGCATTCCCACTCATTCTGTTCTTTTCCATGTCTCATGTCTTCAACAGGGGGTCTTCAACAGGGGGTCCGGGAACCCTAGGGGGTCCTCAGAGTTACTACAGGGGGTCCGCCAAATCTTTGTGTGATATATATTTTTTTTACCTTAACCACTTGAACCCTAACATCTCTTTGTTGAGGAGATTTTTGGCAAAGAGGTGTTTGGTGTAGAGGGAAAAAAGAGTAGACCAAGTAAACAAAACAAGTTTAATCTGAAACACACTTTTATACAATATAGAGGGGGTCCCTCCTTCATCTCTCTCTTAGCTAGGGGGTCCTTGGCCTGAAAAGGTTGACGACCCCTGCTCTATGCTCTATGTGTGTAATACACTTCAGAACGTGTCGGTAACAATAAAATGAAATGAAATAGCCTTCATCATCAGGATTTCAAATCACTGGATGTGATTTCATTCTGTGATTCACGCTACATCAACGGTGTGTCAACAAAGCATAATTTACTCAGAGGAATGGTCACTTCCTGGAGGTCACTGTACAAACCACGCTAACCTACTCCCGTTGAGCTTCGGTTGTTATCCTTACTATTTATTCTACCCCACCTTTCCTCCTGTCCTTTGCCTCTTAGGTAAACGTCTTGCTAATTACCGCCCACATCTCCAGTGAAAGGGAGTTGTTGATAGAATCAGAATCGCTTTATTTGTCAACTTCCCTGTGTACGTACGTACATAAAGAATATGAAATTCTGTTCCCCCTCAGCCATTTCTAGTGCAACATAAAACAACAAACTATCTAACTAATGTCATAAACAGACAAAATCTAAACCGCAACATAGACCAGTGGTTCTC
The DNA here is from genome assembly GCF_963454915.1 of Gymnoscopelus microlampas. NCBI lineage: Eukaryota > Metazoa > Chordata > Actinopteri > Myctophiformes > Myctophidae > Gymnoscopelus > Gymnoscopelus microlampas. Next base: position 34,608,285 of record NC_139960.1, on the reverse strand, counting down.
AACCAGTGGTCCTTGAGGGGGTTCCAGGGGGTCCCCAGCTAAAGGTATTCATACGTTTAGATTTAAATTGAAATCTATTTGGCCACGGGCCTCCATTTGAAAAGGTGCCAGGGTCAGGGACCCCTATGAGAGAAGATTTGTCAAAATGTGTCAGCATTTTTCGGAAATGGACGATCTATAAGCTCACAGCGAGTCGCATTGCGACACACCGGGAGCTTGTTGAGCCGAAATATACAATAGTGCTTAAGTGCTTAAAGTTAAACTGTTCCCTATTTTGCCAGGGACCCCCTGGAACCCCCTCAAGCACCGCCTGGGGGTCCCCGGCCGGAACCCCACTTTGAGAACCAGCACGATAGACCACCAGTCGTGCAAGGGTGACTCGTGTCTCCCTGACGGAAGCCACATCGAGCCTTTTGGTCCTTTTGGTCACTGTGTGGCCCGGTGAGGGAAAGGGCTTGTCCACATCTGCACCAGGAATTCTGTCCGCCCCCCCCACCCCCCCCAATACAGACAGGGCCCCCATTTAGCTTCACTTTCACCGTAGTCCAAACATGAAAGGAGCGTAAAAAAGCCAGTGCTACCAGACTGCAGCAATTACAACAAAGGCAGTTGCCGATGAGTCACAAAGTCAGCGAGCGCCCAACTGAGCTTTAAGTGGTTCAGAGCTGCATGGTGCAGCAGGTGGACTCTGGAATTCGAGAGAGAGAGAGAGAGAGAGAGAGAGAGAGAGAGAGAGACCGAGAGACCGAGAGAGAAAGAGAAGGGAAGGTAGAGCCAGCTATGCCACTGGCATAACACATTCCAGGTTGTCACAATGGGCAAAGCGCTGGTCGTGCAAAGACAGGGAAGGATTATGGACTGTGGCAGGGAGGGAGTTCTCAACGCGTTACACCTGCCTAATGGAACAAGACTGCGACTCACACTCTGAAGAAGGCTGTTGTGCTGGCTTGTAATCCCGTTTTATATAATGCATGCATTGTTTTTCATATTTATAATATGAAATAAAGACTTTTTCAACTTTTCTCCCAGAAGAATGCCTTGGATTTCTTTCTTTTGTTGACCTTTTGGGTTCCGTACCAAAGAGCACCTTCAGCACAAAAGGAGCTTCAAATTGTCCAGTGACAAGGGCTGTCCTTCATAGCCGGTTCATTGATTGTATGCAGCAAACATTATCTTACGCCATTCGTCGACAAATCAACTCATTGATTAGTCAAAAACCTCTTACGACTATCAGTTGACTAAGAAAGTAGTGGAGATCAGTCCTAGACTACATACACGACGTTTATGCAACTTGGAGCTGAGACAGAGAGCAAGCATCACTGCCAGGCCTCCTCACGATCATCTCAGTTATGATGATCCATGACACGAAACCGATTCCATATTGCATATCAGCACGTCAAGCTGAGATGCGTGATAAGCACAGGTCCGGATGTTCCAGTCCATGTTCCTACTTCACCATCAATTGCACGATAATCAGTGGCAGCTCCCATAGCTTAGATATGATGTCCCCCATGTGTGTTTAAAACTCAAGCGCAGACTGGAGCCGCTTACAGCTTCTGTATACACGATGCATCAACATCATACTTTTACTGTAATCTCCCCGCCGCACTAATCTAATCTCTAATACATTCCGTTGACCCTCGGGGCACGGCCTGTATAAATGAGAGAGGCACAGTAAAAACAGACCCATGGATGCTAAATAATATCAGTCCCAGCCTTCCCCTCCAATGGAACCATCTGAATATCACAAGACGCGGTGGTTGAAGGTAACTAAGTATTTACTCAAGAGGTTTACTTTACTCCACTACAATTATTTGAAAACTTGAATTTCTAGTTACCTTGCAGATTTAGATCAGTATTACAAAACATACATTAACCACTAAAGCCTTGTTTTATTCTTTGGTTATTCAAAAAGTGCAGATCTACAAGCTCACAGTGTGTAAACGTTGTGAGCTTGTAGATCTGCTTTTTTTTTTTAAGGTTTAGACATTTAAACAATATATACTGTAAAGACAGGACTTTTACTTGTCACAGAGTATTTCAACATTGTGGTATTACTACTTTTACTTAAGTAATAAATCTTCTTCCGCCACCGATGACAAGACGGCCAGCCACCGCAGTTGCGACCGGGGGTCGCGATTCTCGTGAATAAGCGAGGAGGTATGTCTTTTGTGAGGCATTTAAATTAGTGGGTAGAGAAACCTTAAGTTGGGGTCGCCGGAGAGACGGAGGGGTGGCGGGGTAAGGATGGGTTCTCCGACAAACACAATAGGAGACGGTAACGACCGTTACATTTTACACCGACCGAGGAGCAGAAAAGACACGAGTTGCTGAAAGAGGCCCAAACCCCATCAAAGCCTCGGCGGTCTGATCCTCCCGTCTTTGTTGTCGGCTGAGGTTCTACAGCGTCGGTTTTGACTCCACCGCCGGCGACTAAGTTGTTCTTTCTTCACATCAAGCATGTGTCTACTGTGTCATTAGTAAGCCGTACATCTGTGCAAAAACAAAACTTTGTCTTTTTTGTTGGGGTTGGGGGGGGGGGGGGGGGGGGGGGGGGATGGGGCTAGCAGTCAAAGGGGATTCCGTGTGACCACTAACAGGTTTCGTGTGTGGTAGTTAGAATGCAGACACCATATTATCACCCTCATCCACTATGCGGTGGTTCCCAAACTTTTTTTCCATTTCAAGAATCCACAGGTCTGAGGTCGGCATGCGTTATGGAACAAATGGACCCGTAAGGGGTACATGGGCTCCATTTATACACTGGTTCCATTTGTACACTCGAGTTACAGACCTGTAAGGATCCATTTGGTTACATTTATAACCACAAAATGTAAACAAAAGAAATGTTCACAAAATAAATGTTACCAAGTCTGGCGTGACGTGGTGCTGTGATCAGCGCTGTCCAGCACGATGGGCAAGACCTAGCCGGTTGAGTGTCTAAACGGAAGTACCGGAATTTGGCGGAAGTATACCGCCCAAGGAAATGACAACAATGAAACGAGTGTTGTGATTGGTCGAAAAATATAGTTTCCGGGGGATATACGTACAACGGAAGTCCCGCCCCTATAAACACTCTCTGCTTTAGGTCGTGACCAGGCTTTTCTCTTCGCAGATGAGTAAGGCTGGGAACGAGGCTAGGTGTCCGGGGGTTTTCAAACTGCAGGTTTGCGACCCATAATTGGGTCACAGCAGAGGGCCAGGTGGGTCGGGGGATGGGCATAACAAAGCACTGTTTTATCTCTACCGGTGGGATTATGTTATCACTCTTGTCCGCGTGTGTGTGTGTGTGTGTGTGTGTGTGTGTGCGTAACGCCCGGGATTCAAACTCGGATCTCCTGCATGGAAAGCCAACATCTTAACCACTAGCCTAAAGGGGAATCCCCCCTTGGCCGGGGAGAGATATTAGGCTTTTGGTCATCAGGCAGATGCTCTGAGCCGCTGCGTGTGTGTGTGTGCGTGCGCGCGTGCATACGTGTGTGCAGCTCGGTCACCCATGCCCATAAAATCATGAAAGCAGCGTCCGTTCTATACCTCAAATTTGAATCACCAGCAAAATAAGCATCATAGCATCACATCTAAAGGTAGGGTAAGTTATTTTCCTTTGTTAAAATAAGTGTTAAACAGCTCTATATTCTGATAGTACTTATTGCTATAGAGTGTTTGTTCCGTAATAGGAGTCTCCATGTCTCTCCAGCTCTTAAAACAGATGCATTTGCAACAATGCATTTTTAGGTCGGGATACCAATTTTATCCAATCAGGAGAGAGAGAGAGAGAGAGACGGGGAGACCCCTGAAAATGAAAATAACTTACCTTTAAACCCCATATGCATGTAAAGCGACATGTGGTCAGCATAGCATGAGAAACTTCACCTATAATGAAATGCCCAAAATAGCGAATAGCAAATAGGTTAACTTAAAATTGCTTAAAATCCCAAATGCAGTTTCACACATAATCAGCCTTTTGGCATGTGCTCATGAGGCGTGTTCTTATTATGTGACAGCCTCTGACTGACACCAGCTATAACCACAGCTGAGAGACTGCAGAGAGATAAGCATCTGAACCACAACATGAGTGACCCTATAACGTGAACCCGGGAGGCCATTACCAGACATGAAACCCCCAAACCTCTGGCAGGAAATCCTCAGTGCGCTGATGACATCATCACTACTCATCCACATCAGTACAGGACAGGGGCGGCTTCAATATGAAGGAGGAGAAGAAACAGTTAGGACATATTTTTGTCCCAAGTACAGCATAAGACTAGTGGTGTAAAGTAACCAAGTACATTTACTTAAGTACTGTACTTAATTACAATTTTGAGTTTTTTTTTTTTTTTTTACTTTACTAGAGTATTTCCAAGTTTCAGTACTTTTACTTCTACTCCACTATACATCTCAGAGGCAAATGTTGTACTTTTACTCCACTACAATTATTTGAAAACTTTAGTTACTACTGTAGTTACTTATTTTTGATTATTATTACAAAACATACCTTAACCACAGCCCTGTATACATTTCAGCCATTTGAAAATAGCCGATCTACAAGCTCACAATGCGTTTATTAAAAAGGTCTGAAAAGTAATTACATTTTCACTTTAGAAATGTGCAGATACCCTGTATACACTTATACTGTATGTTGGTTTGTTCACTGTTGAGTGAGAAAACTAGTTGCACATTAAGCTAATAATCTGGGGACCCCCCAAAATCATTTATGCACCCCCAGTTTGGGAGCCACTGGCTTACATAACTGTGTACTATAAGTTCAGCCTTATGCAGCCTGCCATGGCTTTACCCTGCTGTATTTTTTTTTGTTTACCTGAACTGGAAAACAAACTTCAAATTCAGCCTATGGGTTTCATCGCCCCTTTATGTTTTTTTTTCTTTTTTTTTTTTTCTATAATTTTTATCCCACGATTTTGTAACCCACATTTTTTCACCCAGTGCCAATTGCCTATGTAATCCTGGGCACTACCTACCCTCTGCCAGCCTAGGGAGAGCCCAAGCTGAAGCTCATGCCTCCTTCAATGCATGAGGAGCAAGCAGGCCGCTTCTTATCACCCGACAGGGGGGAGTTTCCCTGGTTGGACATAGCGCGTGGAAGGAACACGTTATTCCAACCAGTTCCCTTCTCCTCCATCAGGCGCCCCGGCTGACCAGGGGGAGGCAGTATAGTGACCAGGATTACTACATGTTTTTGTGAGGGTATTAACTACCCTAGGAGACACGGGGAGAACATGCAAACTCCACACAGAGTAGGCCCTTTCACCAACCCCACCTAGGGTATGGGCGCCGATGACGTGGAGGAGAGAACACGCCCCCAGCGCCCACAGCGTCCCTGGCGGGAATCGAACCCAGGACCTTCTAGCTGTGAGGCGACAGCGCTACCGACTGCGCCACCGTGCCCCCATCCCCCCTTTATGTTATTGTAGCCCATAGCAGTGGTTCTCAAACTTTATTGGCTCAGGGCACCCCAGTAAATAACATTTTCATCCATGGCCCCTGAATGACACTGTTACTTACTTTATAGAAACTTACATTTATGTCATATTACGGTACGTAAATATGTAAATCTTTCCCCCTGAGATACAGTATGTCACAAGGAAAACTTAAGAAAATAACAGTTTCCATTTAGGACAGACTGAAAATAACTTTATACTTGACATTTAACCACTTTAACAACCCAGCATCCCTATTCATGCACCAAAAATAGCAGTGTAGATCTATTATGTTTGGCAAAGAGATTTAGTGTAGAAGAGTCAGTACAGTCAGTGCAACTCAGATCAGTTGTATTAGAGGGTCTGTCAAATTGAAGTGATAAATTCCAACTATTATCAAAGTATTCTGCTGCACCCCGGGACTTGTGCGTGGCACCCTGGCCTATAGGATATAGTTTCTATAATAAAAACATATTTCCACTTACTGGGACAAAGATTGCATGCTCAGAATTACAGTGAGACTGATGATGTGGTCTGTTACTATTCATATGGATGCTGTGTCATCCGAATGTATATTGTTTATTTGTTCACATGTGCTATGTACATTATTTAGATAGTATGCTCTTAGCTTGTCAACAGATTCTAAGTATATAATTTAAAAAAATGTATACTGTTTGATATTTAGAGAACACGGTATTTATACTAGGTCGGATGTTTACTTCCTCCAGAAATCTCCCAGCAAACTGCAGTTCTGCTACAACTGTCAATTCTTCCAAATCAAAGCTGAATACTTTTCTATTTGCCACTGCCTTTTATTGAGGCTTTTGATACATTCCTTTAGTCTCGTATTTTATATCTGTTTTATTTGAGCTTATTCCAAATTTGCACTTTCTTAATAATGTGTTTTTTGTAAATAACGTTTGCTAGTTTCTTTGTAGAAATTAGTTGTTTTCTTTGCACTCTATTTATGTGACCTTTTACCCTGTCATTTGTTGACTAAGGGTTCATGCCTTTACTCCGATCTTGCACTTTGGAGGTCGCTCTGGATAAAATGTCTGCTAAATGCCGAAGTTGTAAATTGCAATGGACTGCTCGCCTGGGACGGTGCCTTTGACAGCTTTTAAATTAACCATTTAACCATTAACCATCAACATTCACGTAACATGCCATAAGATTTCCGTGTTAATATAGCTGTATACTATCTCCTTGTTTCATATTCAGACTTCATGGACCGTACTGTAAGGTTCTTGACGTCTTCTATCTAGTCAACGTCTAGGACATCAAGCGTTCCATAAAGCTAGCTGGTACGATATTGTTACGATCCATTTCCTGTGCAGAGTCTGTAAAATATGCAATTTCATATTATTGCTCTCCATATGGCCATTCCCCCAGCTGGGCTACCAATAATAAAGGCCATTTTTTATTAAACATAAATACTAAAGACGTTGTAATTGGTCTCATTAAAAATGTCCCCAACCACCTAAAGGATTTACCTTCTCTTCGTGGACTAGTGGTATAGCACGCAGAAACTAGGGCCTAGTTTTTAATGTCTCTAATAAAGAGGAAAAATGAGCCTGTAGTTTGTCTTTGGGGGGCAGTGAACAATAGTAGCTCTTAGAATCTGGAGTTGAGCACAGCTGGTTTGGGGTTCAAGTGCGCGCAGAACGAGCGGGCTAACAAGAAAGCTGCTTGTTATTCAATCAGCGTGCAACAGGGGAAAACAGGAATTACCGTGGATTTATGAGTGGAAGCACTTTACGGGTCAATCTTAATGGATGTGTCCTCTAAGCAAATTCAATGTCATGGCGTACAGTACAATGGAGAGGCTGGGACGGAGGCCGGCGGCTCCTGCTCCCATTCTTCATGTTCCCGGAGGTTGTTGATGTTGGCTGGATGTCAGCGCTCTCGAGGCCGCCGGTTGGTGGGAGAGACTGGGGGGACACTGGGAGAGCCCGATGCGGGTGCTTCCTTCCCAATCTCACACACGATTAGAGGGGAAATGTGTTTTGGCAAGTAACAGTGGTGAAAGAAGTACTCAGAGTAAAATTAGAAATACCACAAAGTAGCAATACTCTGTTAAAGGCCTGCAAACAAAACTAGAGTAAAAGTGTAAAGGTACTGGAATTAAAACCTATACTTCAGTTTTCATTATGTAGAATGTCCTACTGTCCGAAAGTGTTTTGAAAATAGCTGAAATACAAGCTCTACGATGCAATGCTTTTTTGTGCTTGAAAATAGGCTATTTCAAATATCACATAGAGCTTAACTGGTTAATGTATGTTTTATAATAATAATAGTAATAATAATCTAAATCTGCAACCTTTCTAGTAACTAAAATTGTCATATAATTGTAGAGAAGTGGAAAGTACAATATTTGCCTCTGAGACGTATAGTGGAATGGACTTATAAAGTATGGAAAAATGGAAATACTGCAAGTAATTAAGTACCAGAAGTACTAAAGTACAGTATGTGAGTAAGTGTCTTGCCACCACTGGTTAGTAACAGTAATCTGATCCACTGCGGGGGAAACAATACATTTACGAGAAAAGGCCATCAGCCAGTGCAAGTGGACACCATGCAACAGATAGTAATCATAAAGTTTTATTCTGAATATATCGTATTTGCACATGAATAAACATGTCTTTTTCTCCATCAGATTATAAACATTATTGTCCCCCCCCCTTCTGTTCAGAACATCAGCATATTGTACAAATTTGTACACGATTAATTCAGGTTGAATCAAGTTCCACAAAAGTGTCACATTGAAAGCACAATCGAGGGAGATTTGACAGAGAAGGCCGCCGCCCCAAAACCCTACCAAAGGGCGTCTGGCACGGGGCAAATTGATGGACAGATCCATCCACCAATGGCCTGCCTTAAAACCACAGGCAGCAAAAGATTAACGGGCCTGTCAATCACAAAACGTCCACTTAGAACACACACTAAAGCAATCCTCGGATAGAAAAGAAACCAAACCCAATCCACACAGAGCACCGACAGCATGAAAACACTTCCAATCACATTTACAATATAGTATTCCTGAGGTGACAGCATCTGATTTTAGCACTTACAGTGGCAAAAACACGTCTGATGATTACTGTGGAACTTCTACAAGCTTCCCTGACTGCTTCTGATGTGTTGTTTAAAAGCAAAAATTACACTTTGGCAGAAGTTTGGGTTGTGTAGTTACCTTGCCATGAGGTTACTTTAAATATTAGTGAGATAGCTTCAATAGTTGCTCCATTGATTAGACATTGATATTCCAAATGAGAATACTATTTTGGAATGTCAATTTTTTTTATCAATGGATCAATGCGGTGTGTGTATACCCTCCTCCTCCCCTCACTATCATCACAGAGCCCAAATTGGCTAAACTAAAAGTGACTCACAAATGGCTTTGGACCAATCGGGATGGATTGCATATCGCATTCTAACACCACAATAATCCATGGGATCGCTTTCGCTGGATCAACTCAGACTTGAGGCTGTCCCAAATGCTGTCTCCCCAAGAGAAAGGCAGTAATAGCTGATCAACACCGTTATCATATCATGAACAAACGCCTGACAACCTGGGAGATTATGGTTCCCGACATTACACACCTAAGCAGGAGCACGTACAGGATATGTTATCTTTTTTTTCCTTTTTTTTCTTTTTTTTGTCATTGCCGACCACTAACCATGCAGCACAGGGAAACATTTAGACTTGCATCTTATTTTCTCAGTCTTCGTTAACAGTGCATTGACATTACAGTATGATAATAGGTTTCTCCATAAGAGAGCAAGAGATTCCTATGGCACTTGATAATTCTCGAGTGTTAGTAGATATTGAGGATCATAAAAAGCGGTAACCAGGGTTCGATTTGCTGGGGGGGGTCCCCACTGGTCTTTTATTTTCATGGAGGTGGGTATGTTTTATCCCTGCTAGTCAGATTACAGATACAAGCAATTCCATTTGGGAAATGCAGACTGTCTGATATTTATATTTGATGATATGACAATTTAATGAAAAATAAATGTACCAAAAAATAGTGAAAATAGCAGCTCTACAAGGTGTTGTGATGCATTGTGATCTTGTAGATCGTCTATTTTCTCTCTTTGACGTACAACAAAGTATATATAGGGACTTAAGTGGTTAAGAAAATCTCTTCTCCCCCCTCTGCTTTTTTTTTTTTTTTTACAAATCGAACCCTGGCGAAAAAACATTAGTTCAACCACACTGTTTTCATCAGAAGACTAATAGCTACAGTATACGGTTAGAGGAAAACATTGACAGTAAATTGCGGCCGTGACCGCCTGTTGAAGACACTAACACGATGGCGGTTTCAGTGATGGTAGCTTCATCGCCACGTAATGAGAGCGGCGGCGACGTAGCATCGACTGATTTAAGAGACATTCCCCTCGTTCTGCGTTTAGAGGATACGGATGAAAAGACTGAAACTTCTTCATGTGTGAGACAACAAGAATGCCATTTTGTAATTAGAACCTATTGGACTGTAATGAGGGGGGGGTGTCTTAAAATGGTAATGTGGGACCACCACACCGCGTAATCATGTGGTCGGCCGACTCCACACTCGAGGATCCCGGGCACAATTGTGGTTCCCCGGCGCACATGCATCGCTAAATGGAAACGAAGCGTCGATGTCTCTGACAGCCGCCCCACATTTCCATCGAAGCGTATTGTTTCGGGCAGGGCCTCGCTTCCTTAACAGCAACATAATGAGGCATTACGATTAGAGAGGACTTACCAGAAACTATGATTGTCAGCTCTCATTTGAGACAGAAAAATGACGAGAATCAGTATCAGGCTGCAGAGGGAAGCAATGGATCCCATGTTTGCCCCCCCAAAAAAAGAGAAAGAAAATCTTTTGAGATCAAGCCAGGATGCCATCACTTCGTCATGACTTCAATATCTTCAAAAACGATCCGTTTAAACTGCTTTGTCCTGATCCTTTCCTGCTTTTATGGTCAAATGTTCTATGCCGTATATGGTCGCTGTAGGGCAGAAACCTCTTATCTCCATATTCTAAGTTTTTGTGTGTGTTGGTAAATTAACGCCCTTCTTGATCATACTACAGCGTGACACAAACGTATAAAAAGTAGCAAATATACAAGCTCGAAATGCGGCGCGAAGCAACACGTTTTGAGCTTGTAGATCTGCTACTTTTGTTATTTTTTAATTTGAATCCCGAAAAGTAACAGCTTTGGACACATGAGGTTTCCACCCGACAGAGACAGAAACTTTAGAAAATTGCAGATCTGCAAGCTTGCTTGTACATCTGCTACTGCAGCTACTTTTATACGGCACGGTCATATGACGAAGCATAAGATAGCGCACTAAATGATCAAAAATGATTAAAAAGATGAAATGTGGAGATACAAGGCCCCTGCCCAACAGCGACGATCTTACGTACGCAAATAATTAAACAAATATACTTAATTTGTTACACACCGTCTCTTTCATCTGCAGTCCATCATAAATACATATTTCCCCCCCGACATCATAGTTAATAAAGTTCAAATCTGCTACGAATTCGACACCCAGTCAGACCTTTCATCCCCTTCAAACGCTCAGCTACCGTGTTTGAATTTGGCGTCGGCTGCTTTTGAGAGGCCAGATTTGGTCCGTTGAAATTTCAGGCACATTTCTGTCACGTTTAACAATGTATGTATTTGGCAGCATTTTATGTTTGCGAGGAATGAATTCACTGATTAGTACATTTCTAGAAAGAAAAACTAAATGAACGTGAACACATAACCTTGCTATGGAATCCGGACAGTCTTTATTGTCTGAGAACTGTCACACGGAAGTTATGTATGTAGGGGTCTTCAACGTTTTTCAGGCCAAGGACCCCTTAGCTGAGAGATAGATGAAGCAGGGACCCCCCACTACATATTGTATAAAATTGTGTTGCAGATTAAACTTTTTCATAGATTTCATAGATAGCTTCATTGACTATCATCACTGTTGTGTAAATTCAGTTTTTTTGTCCATTTCAGACACTTAACCACTTAAACCTCCAATACTTAGTACTTGATCTGTTCCTTTCCCCCCTACAACAAACGCCTTTGCCGAAAATAGCCGATCTGCAAGCTAGACATAGAGCTTGTAGATCTGCTATTTTCGGCTAATGTTCCCTGCAGAAAAGGAATTCTAGTTCAAGTGGTTAATGTAAAGAAAAGAGAGTTTGCCGAACCCCCTGTAGTAACTCTGAGAACCCCCTAGGGGTCCCGGACCCCCTGTTGAAGACCCCTGATGTAGGCTATGTCACCTCGCTACCGTACAAGAAGGCACACCAACACAACCAAGACAAACTCATGTCCGAGCATGTCAAATCAAACACAGTTATAGAGTGATTTATAACCATGGGTTGGTTTTAAGTAAACCACTTAAAACCCTATATACTTAGTTGACCAGAGTCCCCCAGAGGGCTATATACTGTAGTAGCCCTACTCCTTTTTTCCCTTCTACATTAAATAATAGCCGATCTACAAGCTAACAATGCGTCGCAATGTGATGCGTTGTGACCTTGCAGATCTGTTATTTTCACTGAATGTTCTCACCCAGAATAGGGACAATAGGGCTTAATTTCATTAGTGTATTTAACGTCAAGGGAAAACATTCACTACAAAAAGAGATATTACGTCCTTTATTCAGGGGAATCTCTCAACGAACGCTGTTGAATGTTTGTACTTTCAATTTCTAAGCAGGACAGCAGTGGATTCATTTCAAACCACTTCTATAACATCATTGATTTAAAATGGTGGCAATAAACCCAACATGAAACAGCAGCACGCTTTCCTGACTCATCACTCTTAACAAATAAATAAATACACAAATAAATAAAACACTTCCTTTAAGTCAGTAGCCACACTGAACACAGCTAGAGGTGTGCTCACACAGTCCAAATGGCACTAGAGTTTATTATGTCCGACAAGCACACACCAGAGACTGGCCAGGGCTATCCTGATTGGTTAACGTGTGCTATGGCAACAGAGTTGTGATTGGAACGATCCAACACCAAGGCGAGAGAACCAGGGACATTGAGCCAATCCTGATTAGGGTTGATGGTTTAGGTTGATGGTACAGTACGTTCTCACGTACAGTAGAACTGAAGGCCTGTGGTTTGTCGTCATAAATATAAGGACCAACAGGTTTTCATAACAGTTTAATTTCACACCAGAGAAGACGGGTGCGAATGTAAAGGCCCCGACACACTGAAAGCACCATTGACGTGCGTCAAGCGAGGACGTCTGTTCACATCGTCAATTTAATTTTTAAAAACGGACTTGTGTGTCTAGAACACTCAAAACAAGTGAAAGCAAACATTACATAAACTGCAATACGAGTTTGAAAAGATGTCGCCAAACTCTGAAAGACACGTCGACAGGTTTGATGATGCGAGCGAGCGCCTTGGCGCTTTCAGTGTACCACGGCCTTAAAGGCGCTGTTGTTGTCGTTATAAACCTTCAGACACGTTTTGAAGGGAGGCTGTGTGACACGCTGTGCCAACATGACAGTGAAAGAGCACATTGACACCAACGCCACTAAGTTAGGCTACAAAAATTAAAAAACAGGCCCAGACCTGACGCTCAGTGTAATGATGTAGTGTCTCTTATTGCAATATCAGCTACAAAAACAGAACCACAAAACAATAAACACTGAATAACTAGCCACTGCAAATCGGTTCAAAATAAATTATTCAAATGAGACATGTTTGCAAAAAGGGCACCGCTGTTTCTGGCAGTGTTGAAAAGAATTGCGCAAAAAAAAACGTCAAGCCCACCCCCCACCCCCACAACCTTTGGATCCAGGAGTCCCCCTCTGTAAGGCAGTCCAACCTGTAGGGAACGCCACAATAAACCAATATTCATCTCCGGGTTCCACTAATCTCAGATGGCTGCAGGAAGTAGCAGGTTGGAGGGTTGGAGTTCCTTATCTTCCAAAACGCACACATGGTTTTCCTTACGTCTCCCCCCCCCCCCCCCTTCCCCCTGGGTGAACTGACAATGAAGACTCCCGTTCAGGCAAAGGGACCGAAACCTTCCTTCCTTCCTTGCTTGTTGAGGAGCGTTCGTCATCAGGTGTCGACTTGTTCAGCCAAGGTGGGGCGGACATGCATGCTGGTTACCATGGTGAGGGATCAAGGAGTCAAAGGAACGAGGGGTGGGTGGGTGGGTGGGGGTGTAGGATGGGGGTTGTGTGTGTGTGTGTGTGTGTGTGTGTCTGTGTGTGTGGTGGGGGGGAGGGTCTTCGTCAGCAGAAATGACCGTTAAAGGGTTGGAGGTCATGAGGGGACGACGGCGAGGTGTCTGGATCCGGTCAGAAGCCACAGGAGGAGGAGATGCAGAGCCACCATTTGCCACAGAGACGGGGTCAAGCTAGAAGCCCCCCCACAGGCGAAGTCCTTCTCCTGCTCCGACAGGAGGAGGAGGAGGTGGAGGAGGAGGAGGTGGAGGAGGAAAAGACAGCCCGTTAGCTGACTGGACTGGACAACGACCCGTACATCTAAACATCTCCTAGATATATCATATTATTGTCCCTGAGGACTTGTCACCGACTTGCATTAAAGCTCAAATCTGGGACTTATTTGAATGAATTTAACATAATTTTAATGACAATACAACAGACCTGTTGATAATGAAGCTTGCTGACAATAATTGATTTTCAAGCTAACAATACACCACCGCGCGCAATGTTAGCTTGAAAATCACTTCTTTTCGGCAAGCCACGCTGTCATACTACAAACTAGAAATCTGGGTTTACTGGATGCAAAACATGACAGACCAGTGAAGCAGGACCTGACTATAGAATATGAACGTTTATGATCTCTACAAAAATCTTTCTGATGCGTTTTGAACTCTTAGCATCTGGAAACCTACAAGAGACAGAAAGGGCTGCCTTTGTGTTCTCCCCCTTTTCTTGTAGAAAAAAATACTTGAGGATACTTATAGAACATTAAAGAGCCATTGGAGGGTCTGGATGTTTCACGGCTAAATAAGAGGAGAGGGGTCGTGCATTAGCCAGCGTCTGGCCAGGTTAGTAAGCAGATGTCAGTACAGACAGACGCCGGACTCTATTGGCTGAGACAGATGAAGATAGATGGACAACCCGACGGAGAGAGCACGGCCGCAAAGTTCAAAGTCAGGAGGGAGGGAGAGAGTGATGGCGAGAGACAGGAAGAAAAATACGGGCGAGTCAGGCGGAGGTGAAGAGAGGACAGAGAGAGAGAGAGAGAGAGAGAGAGAGAGAGAGAGAGAGAGAGAGAGAGAGAGAGAGAGAGAGAGAGAGAG
>NC_139960.1:34576056-34591056 GCF_963454915.1 Gymnoscopelus microlampas | reverse complement strand
CCTTTCCGGTGGCGTGGATTATGAGCCAGTTCACATGGATCGGGACCGGTAGCTGAACGACTCCATTCAGGAAAGTGAAACAGGGATTCTTGGATTCAGGGAATCTGACTCCCTAAATGTATAGTAATCTAAGGCTTTATTAAGTCCCCTCAAACGTGATCTTTAGGACTGATTTTCCACACTGTTACTTGCAAGCGATCAGATCTAAATTGTGTATTCAGACATCATCGACATTATATGCATTGGCTGCTCCAACGACTTGACAACATAGGCATGATGAGTAATGCTTACGTTATGGTCTTGCATCCTGGTGCATTGTGAGCTTGTAGATCTGCAACGATTTACGAAGTATAAATCAGGCTTCAGTGTCAAGAGTGTCCAGACTGAGACATCTTTAGAAATCTGATTTGAATCACATTTCAAACCACAAAAGGAATGTGGTTCAAATCTGATTTGCAAAAATCTGTTTCCATGTGTTTCTTGCTGTTCAGACTTGATAAAAAACAATCTGATTCCAATCGGGATAGGCCAACAATCTGTTTTGAGCTGCCAGTGTGAACACAGCCTAAGAGTATCCTGGATATCCACTGGAATTTAGTCTCGATTACTCAATACCTTCCTGTTGTGGCTGCCATTTTGAAACATTGAAAGTTTCCATTAGGCTGTCCATAATTGACCACAGTCCTGTGTGTTTGAGAGAACATGATGGGTTTGTTTGTAAGCCTTTCAGAGGGAATTATCCAGACTTAGCATCTGCCACACAGACACACGCACAGAAACCTGGCCAGAAACGATGGAATTCGGGGCCAAATTTTTAAATCTCAATTTCCGCAGACAAAACCCCCACATAAAGCGGGGCTGAGGGTTTAGAGGGGATGCAAATGAGAAGTAGGGACGACTTGTAAGAATTAAAGATGATCACAGCAAAACAATCTCTGTCTCATGCATGCATGGGAAAGGAATCCTGCTGGATGCTTTCAAACAGAGCCCCCCCCCCCCTCAGGATTCAATAGTAAATATTTGGTAATAGCTTCATGCCATGATCAAAGGACAACTATGAAAATGATTATCTTGTCAAGGACAAGAAAGATCAAGGATATTGCATGCACGCATCAGCGCTACCAAACGAGAAAAATCCTCCCAAACATCTGTCTGGTAAATCAAGCCTGCAGAGCTTGTGCCGGTCGATCGTCATGTAGTGTTTATGGTGCTGCTGGTTTAACCCATTAAGACCTAAAGCCGATTCAACATGTCTCCTCAATCTCAAAAGTATTCTGAAAAACTTAGGTTTCTATATCAGTGGTGCTCAAACCTTTTCATGTCAAGGACCCCCAAAATTATATGTATTTGACCGCCGACCCCATCTCAAAATATTTTGTTCCAGGGACCCCCAGAAGTAAATATTTGAGTTACAAATGTTCGCTTTAAAGCAATATATATATTCAAAGATTTGCACACATTTTCACGATTTTTCAAAAATAGCAGATCTCATCGGTGCCGCGCTATGAGCTTGTATATCTGCTATTTTTGAATAGCCCAAAGTGTAAAATAAAGCTTTTTAGCTAAAATCAAAAAATGACACAGTTCCAGGTCTTAATGGTTTAAAAGGATACAAGGTTGTTCGTCTTGTATTAGCGGTTTGGCGTCGCAGGACAGGCAGGTGTGTTTCGCATCAGCGATGATAAACACCAGGTTGGTCTTCGGAAGCTTTTCGGCGTGGAACATCCTGGGGAGGAAGACGAGAGATAAAACGTCACACGCAGTTTGACCCGTCTGCTTTCAAGGAATGATGGCCAGGTTGAGAGGTCACAGAATGTGGATTACGAGAGACACGGAAGCAGGAAACGCACAATGTCGACATGTTATTTTTATCATCTCTGCAAAAACTCTGGCTCTGGTTATTCTGCAAAAACAATATGACATTCTGACGTGGTGCATGAACCGTGCAAGTCCAATGCTATTAATCACCTTCACCCTGGCGTCCATATTTTGGGCATGTCATTATAGGCAAAAATGTTGAATAATGTTGGAAAGTAGGCAATCTACAAGCTCACGTGTTGCGATGCGACTCATTGTGAGCTTGTAGATTGGCTATTTTTGCTTATCGTTGTACGATGAAGTATATAGGGCAGATATTACCAACCTAGTGGTCCTACAAATCATTGGCAAAACACTAACATTTTAAAGACAATTTAACGTTAATACAGTATGAAAAACATAGGTTTTTTTCTTTTCAAACCATGAAAAATGTGTCATCACTACAAATTAAGAGGAACTTAAAGTACACCATGTTGGTTCCATTGATCCAAGACGGAACATGATTGATGTGCACTTCGCGTTTATCAAGATCTGATTCTATTTGATTGATCGTTGGGGTCCATTTGTGCACCCTCTTGTGTTAAATGAACACTGAGGATTTGCCTGTGTGAGTTTTGTGCATCGTTTCGTTGGTGACTCCAACCTGCACCGCCACCCGCCCTCCTGTCGTCCGGGGGTCTTTGCTGAAACCCACATGTCCCCCCGTCAGGTCCACAAATACGTTTTCTCTGCCTTTTTATGGCGGTCGTTAAAAAGAAAACGTGTGCGCGGCTAATGTGCAGGAACGGCGCGCACAGCGTGCGAGCAGGCAGTCCATTAGACGGCACGAGGGGGTCTTAAAACTGCACGCGCGCCAGCGCATACACGGTCATGCGCGCTCATGTACACACACACACACACACACACACACACACACACACACACACACACACACACACACACACACACACACACACACACACACACACACACACACACACACACACACACACACACACACACACCAGGACGGTGGTCCACGCTAGTAACTTGACGTCACGTTCATGGCATGTGAATCCTTACGGCCCCCTCCCAGTGTCACCATTAGGGACTTCATCGAAGTCTTTGTCCACAGTTTTATTTTTGGCCTCCATTTTGAAGACGCTCTACATACTGTATAGTCCATGAGCCAGACAAGATTTCATTATCGAAAGAGTGGGCAAAACCATACCTATATTAAATTGTTCATAGGGTCAATACGAGTAAATAAATATATGATAACCTCTCCACAGGAGCAGCTTTTTCATATTTATCACTCATTTTGTTATTTTCCCCATACGTACATGACAGGTGAAAAAATTACAACATTTAAAAAAGAGTTATCTTAATGAAACTTCCTGAGTTGATTACTTACATGAAGACAATGATTTATCGTATTACAAGTTTTCTGAAATTGTATATTTAAATATGCAAATTAGGTATTAGGAAAATATGCCCGAATTTGCATAACTTTCCAGAATCAACATTGGAACATTGGACAAAGCCAGAGTCAACATTCTTATTTCAT
Organism: Gymnoscopelus microlampas; assembly: GCF_963454915.1. Taxonomy (NCBI): domain Eukaryota; kingdom Metazoa; phylum Chordata; class Actinopteri; order Myctophiformes; family Myctophidae; genus Gymnoscopelus; species Gymnoscopelus microlampas. Next base: position 34,587,692 of record NC_139960.1, on the reverse strand, counting down.
TTTGTTAAGATGTTGGAGTCAAAGGTTTTTAACGAGGGAATATTCAATATCTGGCTCAATTTTGTGGCTCTGGCTCATGGACTAAATGCCTAATTTGCATATTTAAATATACAATTTCAGAAAACTTGTAATACGATAAATCATTGTCTTCATGTAAGTAATCAACTCAGGAAGTTTCATTATGAGAACTTTTTTTTAAATTTTGTCATTTTTTCACCTGTCATGTACGTATGGGGAAAATAACAAAATGTGTGATAACCATGAAAAAGCTGCTCCTGTGGAGAGGTTATCATATATCTATTTACTCGTATTGACCCTATGAACAATTTAATATAGGTATGGTTTTGCCCACTCTTTCGATAATCATTGCTCAATTTTGGGGCTCTGGCTCATGGACTAATAGTAATTTTCTTTTTCTTTTCTCCCAGTTTAGTCGTTATGCCAACTCCCCAATTCCCTTTTGTACTGTGGTCCCTTGTCACTGCTGAGCCCTTCTTGTTGGCTCGTAAGGGAGGGCGTAAGGGAGGACATAACCAGGGGTGCACATAACTGGTGCGCAGGTGCGCATGCGCACCCAAAATAAAAAATGCGCACCACATCAGGCGACGCGAGGCGCTTTTGCGCACCAACAGCTGGGACAGGAATTTCCAAGCTTTTATTTTTTAGCAAAAATAAAAAATAAAAGCCTGGAGATCGAGGCTAGGAATTTACTTCCTGAAGCCACACTCACACAATCACTCTAAAGCACCCGTCGGCCCCATGTACAGCCATTAGGCGCAGGGGTAGAGATATCTATGACTCGCGTCGCCTCGCATCGCCTCGCATTGCCTTGATGCGTGCACGCAGCCAGCAGCGGCTGTTAGAGGCACTCGTCACCGATGATGAACGCACCGTAATGGTGCAAAATATGCCGTGAACGTCCCAATCTGGCGGATAAAATCAGCGCAGCAGCACTTGGGGGCTTTATCTAACAGCGTGAGAAAAAAAACCCGACGAAAAACCCGACGAAAAATCGAAATTTAGAAGCAGAGCGTCCTTTTTTTTCTCGCCCCCACCCCCGCCCCCCCCCCCCCGTTGACAAAACTGTCCGGTGGGCACCGTGCTGAACCCCCCCCCCCCCCCCCCGTTGACAAAACTGTCCGGGCTGAACCCCCCCCCCCCGTTGACAAAACGGGACGGGCGCCATGCGCACCAAGTCACATGTCCAGGTGCTCTTCTGCGTACCAGACCTAAAAAGTTATGTGCACCCCTGGACATAACGCATGTGGACTAACATTCTATTCCTCTTGAACCTGTAGGAGGCGCTAGTGCGGAGGGCGCTAGTCCCCCCCCCAGACTTCCCTCCAAAGTGGCAGAGGCACTGCGGAGGATTCAAACCCTCGGTCTCCTTGTCGGTGGAAATGCATTGCAAGCTATTGGAATGTGTTGGGTTGAGAACTAACCAATCAGGGTAGCCGAGTGGTTAGGACGCGTACTGTACCACATGGGCTCTAATGCCTGACAGTGAGTCCCCGGTTTGATTCCCGGCAGGCCGGACCATTTGCTGCATGTCACTCCCCTTCTCTTCTATCTCTCTCCATCAAATAAAGGGTCAGAAAAGCACCCCCCACCTCCCAAAAACACGAATAAGAAATACACTGCTCTCGTCACCATGAGGATATACAGTGACCTATACACAAATGATTAGAAATGAAGTAGGCTTTGAAGTGTGTACATGTAAAACTAAAGTCTTTCACCTGGAGCAGTTTTGACATTCTAGCGTTCCCCCGAAGGACTTCTCAGAGTTCTCAAAGAAGTACTGCGTCTGCTCGGTGATGCAGCCCTCCTTCGAAATAGAAGCTGCAAAATCATCATCCATGTCCGCTGAGAAGAAGAAAAACACACACGCACGCACGCACGCACGCACGCACGCACGCACGCACGCACGCACGCACACACACACACACACACACACACACACACACACACACACACACACACACACACACACACACACACACACACACACACACACACACACACACACACACACACACACACACACACACATTTTAACCACTTAAGAATACAGAGATGTCCATATTTGGGCATAAAAGGGACACAGGTAGACAGACAGAAGTAGATATCTCCATATATGGGCACAAAAGGGACACAGACAGAGGGACACAGTACAACCGATACTCTGACAAAGCTCCCAACACTATAGCCTCGGAAACCCATGCATTTTTTTTGTTGTTTCAAAAGAAAAAAGGTCTGGGGGAACCTTGCAGGAAGAGTGGTTTCGGAGCCTTGTTATCACCTAACCAATCAGAGTGCAGAGGGGCGTCTCGCTCTAAACTTGGTGACGTCAGCGTGTTCCGTGCACAGGCCGGGGGGGGGGGGGGGGGGGACATAGATTGGTGAAGCAATAGGAAGTGGCGCTGGAATCCAACCGCCTGGGTTTGGATCCGCCCGTCAAGACCATCGATAGGGCTCGCTCTTTCAGGCTACCGACACTATAACTCAGACATATTAGTCGGATCGGCGGTGTGCCGTAGGTGTGAGGGCCGCCCGAACCTCTAGTACATGAAAATAGCCGATCTCCAGCACGTTGTTAGCTTGCACAATGCTGCACAACACCGTCACAGCGATACTTAGACATCCCATCCTATGTTAAATTGCCTTGTGGGGATAGACAGACAGACGGGTACAAGGGGTACTCTGACAATGGGTATAAACGGCTACAACAGGGTATTGCAACCGTGTGGGACATGCATTCCCAAACTGCATCGTTCCTGACTCGTTTGGTCCCACAGTAAGAGTATAGTGCCCAAAGGGCACCAGTCCAGTGAATGAAAACAGTGATTTTTCCACCGCATCCCGATAATCTGGAGTTTTCATCACCACCACACAGCCCTGGCTAGCTTGCTAATGCCGTGGCATGCTAATTGTTTTGGCAGTTTTTCAATATACAGTAGGCCGCGCAATTTGTAATCCTTTAAGACAAAAAAAAAACGTTTGTCGTTTGTTTCGATGTTCTTCTTCCGTTTAATCCATCCATTTCACTGAACTGCGGTCCCTGTCGCTGCCAACCCGCCCACTGTTTCTGTGCAGACAACCACGTCTCCTCTGATAAACGCAGTTACAATAGTTTTGAAATATTTATACGTTTTCGTTTTTTTATTTTGTTTCTCAGTGTTTCAGTTTGGCGTTTGATCGAGCTTGTAGATATTTTCGCTATATTTTAAAAAGTTTAAGTGGTTCATTTATAATGTCATTGTTCCCGTCCTAGAAATGTGTAGTGGAGTCAGGCTGCTGGGAATCACACCCAGGCCTCTGCTGTGGTGGTGGGTGTTGTACTTCTACGCCACCCAAACAACCCACATAATCAGACTGTTAATTGTGATGCATGTCATTTCTGGACATTTTGTTTGACATTTTTGGGAAATGTGGGACATTTTGGGATCCATGGACAAGTCCATGTGAAATACTGCAGTGCATGGTTCCCAAACCTTTTAGCTCGAGACCCAAAAGAGAAATTTGATGTCTCCCCGGGACCCAAACTGGTGAAAATAGCCGATCTACAAGTTCGCAGCCTGTGGTGGAAAAAGTACTCAAATTCTTAACTTAAGTAAAAGTACCAATACTGCAATATAAAAATACTCTGTTACAAGTAAAAGTCCAGAATAAAAAATGTACTTGAGTAAAAGTACAAAAGTATTGGCATCAAAATGTACTTAAAGTCCCAAAAGTAAAAGTACTAAATATTTGAAAATAGCAGATCTACAAGCTCACAACGCGTCGCGATGCGATGCGTTGTGAGCTTGTAGATCGGCTATTTTCAAATAGCCTATGTATAAAATAGGCCTAAAGTGGTTAATGTGTGTTTCATTATAAAAAATGACACAGATTGAATGGGTTAATGGTATAGATCGTTTATATCTGAAAAGTAACTAGTAACTCAAGTTTTTAAGTAAATGTAATGGAGTAAAAGTACAATATTTGCCTCTGAGATGTACAGTAGTGGAGTAGAAGTAAAAGTATTGGAAATTGGAAATACTCAAGTAAAGTACAAATACCTCAAAATTGTACTTAAGTACAGTACTTGTAAATGTGTGTGTGTAAGTAAATGTACTTAGTTACTTTCCACCACTGCCTATATATTGGCTATTTTCACGTATTCTTAAAGGCTGTTTAAAAAAAAACTATTTTTTTTTAATCCTTTAAAAAACTTTTGGAAATGGAAAAAGAGGTATATTTACTTGCGACCCATTGAAAAGGGTCAGCAACAAAAAGTGGCTCCCGACCCAGTGTTTGTGAACCACTGAAATATAGCATACATCAAACAGTGAGTATTCAACTCTTCCTTGTGACGAGACCCCCCCCCCAAACAAGAAAAACATTTAGAAAAAAATACAAAAAAAACAAAGGCAAGCTCATCCATTTCAGGGTCTTGTTACAGTAAGCAGAAAACAGCATGTATTAGCATTACATTTCCATAATGAGGGCTCCTAAAGCCCTTCATACATTACATCACTGTCTTGGCTCTCGCTGTTCTTGCAAAACACTTCAGAGAACCTTCCAGTAGTCACTTGTCCTCTTCTCCAAAACGGAGGGATCACAAGGGCTTTGTCTGAAGCACTCCAACGCAACACCATCCAAGTTGACATTTTGAATAATACTAAGACTCATGATGACTCATGCTCACAAGGCGTGCGTTGTGAGTGTGTTGATTGGCTATTGTGGATGGCAAATACCCAATCGGAATTGAATATGAAAAATCTGAATGATAAATGTGTGTTTTGAAGAAAATGCTAAATGGCGGAAAATCTAGTTAGACAAAAATGGGCTTGACTAATATGGGGAGAGTTATATCATGATCCAAGGAAATTGTATTTTATTTTATTTTTATTGTACAATCTACGGTTCAAAGGTTATAGGCCAAAAAGTAAAGGGGGCTGCTATAGCGCCACCATTATACAGATTAGAAACATCTGGGGGGGGCGGGGGGTGTCTTCCTTGGCCTACTGGCAGAATGGAGGAATTTGGCACAAGGTTGTGGCTTGCGAGATTAGCTCTGGACGGACAGACAGGCAAAAACATAATCTCCATCCCCACCCTTCGGCCTGGGGATAATAAAGACAATCTCACCTGCTTCAAGGACTCTTGGGAACGTGATGCTGACCAGCAGCTGCTGCAGTATTGACCTGTGAACCAAACAAAAGCAGACAAGGGGGGGGGGGGATTTATTCCAAGTCAAAGAAGCAGGCCATAAATCACTGCAGTCTGCAAGTACTAATACAGGGTCAAAACTCCATTCACAACAGATTTCATCTGCGGTTTGTTGTTGAGACAGACTTGGTAATTAAAAACCTTGAATGTGTACACTAAATGTTTCAGAGTGCGCTTTGAATTAACCAGGCCCCATTGTTAACAAACAACAAGCAAACATCCCAGGCACTGGCAGCCTTTGACATTCAGGACAGATCCGAGCGAGCGAGGGAGAGCATAACGAAGGAAAGGATCATGTGGAAGTTAAGTGGAACCCTTACTGTCCTGGGAGCCACGCTGTTATTAAATACTACAAGACAATGCTCTGCGCTGGTTCTAATTTTAGAACAAAGTGCTGCAGCTCATTATTCAACATGCTGATAGATGCTAGTTATACTATGCAGATGTATGTTGGTTACTTGTTCACATTATGTCATGTTATTTAGATAGACATTATACGGTTTTGCTTGACCACAAATGCTAAGAATGAAGTGGGGTCCCCCAGGGATCCTTGAGGGGTTCCAGGGGGTCCCTTGCAAAATGAGGAACAGTTTAGGAGCCATGTGAACCCCCTAGAACCCTTAGGTCATCTGGGGCTGGCCTACTAATTGTTCCCAAAGTTGGAACAAAACATGGTGAAGCAGAATTTGACCACTATGCACCACAAACCTGGAATAATATGCCATGTTACATTAGAGATTAGACCATCCCCAACCATAGCCGCTTTTAAATCCAAGTTAAAAACATTTATTTAACATTGTTTACTCTACCCAATGATGGCAGAGCTAGGTCTTGCCTGCATGGGCTTTAAATGAGCTGTGCTGTCACTTTTTATATTTTTCGTATCAAAAGTTGGGAGTATATTTGCACCTTTATCTTATTTTAATTGTATCTATTATATTCTCCATTTCTTTTTAAAGTGCATTGTTGCACTCTGATTGTATTTCTATTCTGTAAAGCAATTTGAATTGCCTTGGTGTATGAAAGGTGCTGTATAAATAAAGTTGCCTTGCCTCTAATTTCACCATTATTTCATGTGCTAGAAGTTAACCTATCGCGAAAATGTATAAGGATGATGAGTTCAGATCATAGGTTTCACTCTTTCCACGGTTACATCCCCACCTACAGTATAGACAGTTGTCGAATTATGTGCTAAAAATCTAGCTCGTTATCTAATCTAAGAATAATCTCTGTGTGAGGGGGTACCTGGCACCGGATCGTTCCAAATAGGGGTATGTGGTCTAATAGGTATTCATTTGGGGGTCCTCGACAGGATGATGTTTGAGAACCACTGATCTGATTTAGATAGCCTGTTGTTTGGACAGATGGTAGGTTTGATGTGTACCTGGTAACCTAGTCTCTGTGAAGCACGTCATTTGTTTTCTTTGGATATTTACATAACCGTTTACCCTGTCGTTTGTTGACTAGGGTTCGTGACATTTACTCTGATCTTACACTCGCTCTGGATAAGAGCACCTACTAAATGCTTAAAGCAGGGGTCTTCAACGTTTTCAGGCCAAGGACCCCCTAGCTGAGACAGAGATAAAGCAGGGACCCCCTCTATATTGTATAAAATTGTGTTTCAGAATTGAACGTCTTTTTGGTTTACTTGGTCTGCTCTTTTTTCCCTCTACACCTATACCTCTTTGCCAAAAATAGCAGATCTACAAGCTCACAACGCCTCGCAGCGCGAGGCATTGTGAGCTTGTAGATCTGCTATAAGTGCTCCTCAGAAAAAGGGATGCTAGAGTTCAAGTGGTTAAGGTAAAAAAAAATAATCATATCACACAAAGATTTGGCGGACCCCCTGTAGTAACTCTGAGGACCCCCTAGGGGTCCCGGACCCCCTGTTGAAGACCCCTGGCTTAAAGTGTTAATTGTGTATCATACAATACGTATAGGTGATCCAGATTGTATAAAAGTTACTTTGTAACCATTACGAACCCTAGCGAGCCTATTCTGGGGGAAAAAAGAACAGACCAAGTATGGAACCCAGTCACGAATAGGGTTTAAGTGGTTAATGAAGGACACTATCTTAGTATGATTACTCAGCTCACTGTAGAACCCCATTCAATCCGGGAACGCATCTGTGTCATTTTAGATTTCTTTGGCTATTCAAAAATAGCAGATGAGAGCTTGTAGATATGCACATATGTGCAAATCTTACATTATTTTTACGGGGCCAGAGCTCTGCTCTGGACACGTATTGTTATTCGCATTATTCTGTCACTTCTGCCACTTTTCGCAGTTCTGGCTGAACCGTGCAGTCGCTTTTTACGAAACTCGGCCATATGGTAGATGGTCATGAAAAACGATCAAGAAATAATTCTCACACTCATTCGTCAAAAGGTGGCGCTATAGCACTCAATTGAAAAATGCCAACTTTGAACAGGTACAACTCATGCCCTGTTTGACCTACAGCCATGAAACTTGGATACACATATGCGTCTCCTCATGCTGAACAACTTTCACACTCTGACTTTTGACCTCTGACCTTTAGATCTCCCACCATTTTGAATTATATGAAAAACAGTCATTGGCTCCTAACTTCTGCATTTTTTCACTTATGGAAAATCCGTTGGAAATTTTTGTAGAAAGTGGTCCAAAGTTCAAGTGTGAAACGTTTCGTGCAGATTGCTCAAAAATCCCAGGAGGAGATAGATTTTAACTATTACAGTTTTATGAAAATGATTCATCTGTGCCTAAAACATACATGCAGACTCACATTTCTTTGAAACTTTGCAGAAATGTAGAGGGTCATTCCAAATATCACTGAAACCAATCTTACTCCAATTGGCCAAAAGGGGGCGCTATAGCAATTTTTTGAAAAGGCAGACTTTAAACAGGCATAAGTCATGCCTCGTTTGGCCGAAAGTCGTGAAACTTGCTTACACATGTGCCTTGACTCATGAGGAACACACGTATCGATTTGACCATTAAGCTCCGCCCTTAGATTTTCCGCAATTTTGAGCAGTTTGAAAAATACTTGTTTTTGCCAGTTCTGGCTTAACCGTGCATACGCTTTTTACGAAACTCGGCCATATGGTAGATGCTCATGAAAAACTACCAAGAAATAATTCTCACACTCATTCGTCAAAGGGTGGCGCTATAGCACTCAATTGAAAGTGCCAACTTTGAACAGGTACAACTCATGCCCTGTTTGACCTACAACCATGAAACTTCGATACACACATGCGTCTCTTCATGCCCGACAACTTTCGTGGTCTGACTTTTGACCTCTGACCTTTAGATCGCCCACCATTTTGAATTATATGAAAAACAGTCATTGGCTCCTAACTTCTGCATTTTTTCACTTATGGAAAATCCGTTGGAATTTTTTGTAGGCAGTGGTCCAAAGTTCATGTGTAAAATGTTTTGTGCAGATTGCTCAAAAATCCCAGGAGGAGATAGATTTTAACTATTACAGTTTTATGAAAATTATTCATCTGTGCCTAAAACATTCATGCAGACTCACATTTCTTTGAAACTTGGCAGAAATGTACAGGGTCATTCCAAATATCACTGAAACCAATCTCACTCCAATTGGCCAAAAGGGGGCGCTATAGCAATTTTTTGAAAAGGCAGACTTTAAACAGGCATAAGTCATGCCTCGTTTGGCCGAAAGTCGTGAAACTTGCTTACACATGTGCCTTGACTCATGAGGAACACATCTATCGCTTTGACCAGTAAGCTCCGCCCTTAGATTGTCCGCAATTTTGAGCAGTTTGAAAAACACTTAAACCCAGGATTTTTCAGCTATTTGCGTGAAACTGTATCATCTGTGTGATCTCCTTTTTCACAGTTACTTATCTGTTGGGCCAATGGCGTCTCCCTTAAATGAAGGCCTCACAATCTCAGGGTCGCCAGTTCAAGCCTCACTTGACGCAGACTTAATTTAAGTTGAATTGCAAACAACATGACTGTATCATTGAATACATGTGCAACTGTTAAAGGTAATGATGAAATGCGTCTTGGAGAGAGTATGTTTTTTTAATGTATGACAAACTTCATTGTGAAAATAACCGATCTACAATCTCAAAACTTTTCAGATAGCAACATGTTTCTGAGCTTGTAGATCGGCTGCTTTCACTGGTTCACTTTTATCTTCAACAGATGACCTCAGCCTGGACAAAGCTATAGCGGTATAGGTAGTGTCTCAGCCTGTGAATCCAAAGGTCGAGAGTTTGATTCCTGTCAATGGCAATAGGTTGAGATGTTAATGGGTGAGGTTTTTCACCTGGGATTGCCCCCCTGCGTCCTATATATGACCACCTCAGCTGGGTTGGGCTAAAAAGAATTTTCGCCTGTTGGAATCATTTGCTTTGTCTCAATTTCAATCTATTCCCTTTCCATGTCTTATTGTGCTATTATTACGGGGCCAGAGCTCAGCTCTGGACCTGTTTTGTTATTGGCAGTATTCTGTCACTTCTTCTGCCACTTTTCGCAGTTCTGGCTGAACCGTGCAGTCGCTTTTTACGAAACTCGGCCATATGGTAGATGGTCATGAAAAACGATCAAGAAATAATTCTCACAATCTTTCGTCCAAAGGTGGCGCTATAGCACTCAATTGAAAATGGCAACTTTGAACAGGTACAACTCATGCCCTGTTTGACCTAGAGCCATGAAACTTGAATACACATATGCGTCTCCTCATGCTGAACAACTTTCACCCTCTGACTTTTGACCTCTGACCTTTAGATCTCCCACCATTTTGCATTATATGAAAAACAGTCATTGGCTCCTAACTTCTGCATTTTTTCACTTATGGAAAATCCGTTGGAAATTTTTGTATGCAGAGGTCCAAAGTTCAAGTGTTAAACGTTTCGTGCAGATTGCTCAAAAATCCCAGGAGGAGATAGATTTTAACTATTACAGTTTTATGAAAATTATTCATCTGTGCCTAAAACATACATGCAGACTCACATTTCTTTGAAACTTTGCAGAAATGTACAGGGTCATTCCAATATCACTGAAACCAATCTTACTCCAATTGGCCAAAAGGGGGCGCTATAGCAATTTTTTGAAAAGGCAGACTTTAAACAGGCATAAGTCATGCCTCGTTTGGCCGAAAGTCGTGAAACTTGCTTACACATGTGCCTTGACTCATGAGGAACACATCTATCGCTTTGACCAGTAAGCGCCGCCCTTAGATTGTCCGCAATTTTGAACAGTTTGAAAAACACTTAAACCCAGGATTTTTCAGCTATTTGCGTGAAACTGTATCATCTGTGTGATCTCCTTTTTCACAGTTACTTGTCTGTTGGGCCAATGGTGTCTCCCTTAAATGAATGCCTCACAATCCCAAGGTTGCCAGTTCAAGCCTCACTTGATGCAGACTTAATTTAAGTTGAATTGCAAACAACATGACTGTATCAATGAATACATATGCAAATGGTAAAGATAACCTGAAATGCTTATTTGAGAGTACGTTTTTTCAACGTATGACATACTTCATTCTGAAAATAGCTGATCTACAATCTCACAACCTTTCATGGTTTGTGAGCTTGTAGATCGGCTACTTTCACTAGTTTTGGTTCTGAGGAGATGTACAATTTCTTCATTGGTAAATGGTTTGTGAACGAGTGATCTTAGTGTTAGTGAAACAGGGGCTTGGTTCATGAAAGAAGGCAAGAGTTTATGATCTTCAACAGACAATATCAGCCTGGACAAAGCTATAGCACTATAGGTAGTGTTGCAGCCTATTAGTCTGAAGGTTGAGAGTTCGAATCCTGTTAATGGCAGTAGGTTGAGATGTCCAATCAAACCATTATGTTTCCATCTCTCTCTCTCATCAATCTATTGTTTCCATGTCACTCTCTCTCTCTCTTCAATCTATTCCGTTTCCATGTCTCTCTCTCTCTCTATTCACTGGCCCCGTATTATCGCTGCTTGCAGCTATATTTGTAACTTAAATCTTTGCTCCTGGGGGGGTCCCTGGAACAAAACATTGTGAGATGGGGGGTTCCGGGGCCAAATACATATCTAAAAAAACTTTTCCATGTCAAGGGCCCCCAAAATTATATGTATTTGGCTGCGGACCCCCCATCTCAAAATATGTTGTTCCAGGGACCCCCAGAAGCACAGATCAGAGTTAAAATGTTCGCTTTAAAACAGATATATATTCAAAGATTTGCACACATTGTCCAAAAATAGCAGACGTACAAGCTCATAGCCATGAGCTTGTATATCTGTCTTGAACGGACTAGTCACAAAATGACTCACCATGCTGCTGCTGTGGCCCACCAGCCAACGCTCAGGAGATCTGCTATGGTGGGCTAGAGGACAAACAAACACAATTGGGGGAAATTAATGTCCAAAAAGGCCAAATCACATTCAGGCGAGAAGCATATAAAACTGATACCACCAAATCAAACATACTGCAGCCC
>NC_139960.1:34513556-34571056 GCF_963454915.1 Gymnoscopelus microlampas | reverse complement strand
TGCATCTCTGATTTTTGTTTTTTTTCTAGGCTTGATTACTTGAGTACTGTTGAAGTTCTCTGTTGAAATTTCACAGCCGCTAACACAGAGCTTAGCTCAATGGCAAATTATTTAGGGATCCTAAAACTGTTTGTTGGGAGTGGATTCTTCAACATGTAAAGTTGTATATGTTTTTTAAAAAGAAAAGAAAGAACCAAAAACCTATTCTCTTCATTCTGCGTGACTTTCGGCATCTTTCACCATCCTGTGTCAGAAATGTGAGCACCCACCTGATCGACGTACGTGTCTCGATTGGACATCACCAGGAAGCCACCGTCGTCCAGAAGGACACAGTCTACATGCTGGGATCACAAGAGGACATGGAATCAAACACAAGGACACAGTCTATGTACTGGAGTCAAAAGAGGACATGGAATCAAACACAAGGACACAGTCCATGTACTGGAGTCAAAAGAGGACATGGAATAAAACATCTACTGCAGCTTCTATCTGATTCATACTTTGATTCATACTTTGTTGAACGATGGTGTCGCTCATCGACGTAACTGATGCCCATGTTTTCAGCTTGGAAAACGGGTATCTTTTACACCACTTTAACCTGGTGAATGCGATGTCCCGTGAGCTTGTCGATGTGCTATTATCGCTATTTGACACGACAAAGCATATAATATGGCACGTGGTCATGCGATTAAGTATATACTAGAAAGGTACACTCAGTAGAACAAGCCAGGAAACACAGCCTAATAGTAACATCGATGGATGCATGGATGCATCCATACCGTCTCCCTCCCTCTCTCTGTCATACACATTCATTGTCCAGCTATTTTCACTATTTTCATTGTATTCTTCTTTTTAAGGCATTTCGTACATCTATCCCTATTTGGGATAGATATCCCCATTGGCGTGGAAACGCATTGGGAACTCTGGTCTATGACCCAACCCCATAATACCAGGGAAAATGTCTTACAGGCAATGGAATTGGCCTGTAGTGACATACAGTACAGTAGGTGTGGAGCCTTGTTAAAGACTGGATCCAGGCACACCAGAGTTTTCCCTCCGTTGCCTGGCAAGGGACAACATTGCATGTGATGTGGATGAAGTCCTCTGGGTTGACCCAGCACAAAGCCAGGATGCTGGGGAAAAACGTAAGTGCCGTTGTCACTCCCAACTCGTAATACTGTACTGTAGGTTGAAACGGCCGCTAAAAAATCATTTAAATCACGTGCGGACATGAGCTTTGTGTGTCACGCCCGAGGCGAGGCGCTAGGTGAGAGAGTGGCCGGTCCGAGCGATGTCAACACGCGACACGAGAAGACCCGTCCCACTGCATCAACGTGTGATGCAGGTGAGTCCCGCTGTGTCAAATGGGTGCCATTATAGTCAAATCCTGTGTATTTGACTAAACAACTAAATGGAACCCAAGTATATTATTTTCTTGACAATGTCCCCCTATAATGACATGCCTACAATGGAGACGCTAGTTTGAACATGGTTCGTATTCTCACAAAACATTCATTCCAGAATAGGCAGGCTAGGGTTCAAGTGGTCAAAGGGATAGTTCACCCAAAAAAGAATTCTATCGATTATTCATCCCATGGAGACTTGAATTCACGGATATTTTTTTTGTTTTTGTCGCATTCCTAAGCCAATAATTGGCTGACCAGCGGACCGGCAGGCAGGGGTTCCGGTAGGAGACAAAAAGGAGACTCTTTGTGTCTCCTACCGGAACCGCTGCCGGTCATCAAATTATTGGCTTAGGAATGTGACAAAAAATATATATACAGTATATCCATGAATTCATGTCTCCATGGGGTGACTAATCGATAGAAAAAAAGTCATTTTGAGGGTGAACTATCCCTTTAAGCCTCGTGGTGGGATCCATTCAGCGGAGAACATGGAGTCTTACCTCGTCATTCCTCACACAGCCACAGATCTCATCGTTGCACTGGAAACACAGACAGGCATGGATTAAAGTTTTCAGGCTGATTTCAGTCATTTTTATGAGATTCAACTCAAACTTTATTTATAAAGCACATTTACAATGACCGGTGGTCAACCAAAGTGCTGTCCAAAGTCAGATTAAAAACAAGCATACAGGAAAACAGAAAAACAAATGACACAATTTAACAACAAAAATAACGAAAAGAATGAAGACAGCATTACACAGCTAAGCCAAGATGTAAGCCAATACGTAAGGGCCAGGTTTATACGATCAGACAGAGTTAAAAGCCAGGGAGGAGAAATGAGTTTTAAGTGAGGATTTGATTAAAGAGGATTATAATGGGTGAAACTAGCAACATAATACACGTCCAGAAGCATCTTCCAAAAAACTAAAATTATTATGTCATAAAAAGCAATGTTTGAAGCTTCAATCTGTGCTTTCTTCAACTGACTGGTTGTATGTTGACCAACAGGAACATAGGTTTAGAATGATAATGCCAGTGGTGTAAAGTAGCTGTGTGTTCATTTACTCAAGTACTGTACTTAAGTACAATTTTGAGGTATTTTTTACTTTACCGGAGTATTTCCAATTGTCAGTACTTATACTTTTACTCCACTACATCTCAGAGTCAAATATTCTTCTTTTACTCCACTACAATTATTTGAAAACTTTAGTTACTAGTTACTTTGTAGATCTTGACTATTATTACAAAACATACGTTAACCACTTCAGCCCTATATACATTTCGGCCATTTGAAAATAGCCGGTCTACAAGCTCACAATGCGTCGCCATGCGACCGCGACAACGTAATAATAATAACACTAATGCTAATCTATTGCCTCGCCACCATTAGACACGATCTCACGGAGTCAACAAGCTAATGAAATGAGCTAACCTGGCCTTAAGGTGGACTGACTTAAGGCAGACCAGTAATTCTACACAGAGCTAATGTGACACCAACTCATAATAACCCCTGTCTCATCAAAGTCTCTACGACATGCAGTCACATTACTCATACCAATATCAAATATCTCCATTATGCAACTATAAAGTACAATGTCATACACATTGTTGGTTATAGTAATGGATATATGTTTCTTTGTTACTTCAACATTTAACACACAATTTCACATACATTAAGGGTGGTTGGTAATGAATATGCTATTATATTGGAAGGGCTCCTTGGGGCCAAAAAGGTTTGGGACTATTGCTGTATACAGCACATAACCCAAAGTCTGTTCATACTTTGACTGCACACATCCCCGGGTATGGACTAGTTCAGGGGTCTTCAACGTTTTCAGGCCAAGGACCCCCTAGCTGAGAGAGAGATGAAGCAGGGACCCCCTACTCTATATTGTATAAAATTGTGTTTCAGACCAAAGTTTTTTTGTTTTACTTAGTCTGCTCTTTTTTCCCTCTACACCTATAGCCTCTTTGGCAAAAATAGCCGATCTACAAGCTCTCAACGCCTCGCAGGGGCGTTGAGAGCTTGTAGATCTGCTATTTTCGGCTAATGTTCCCCTCAGAAAAGGAATTCTAGGGTTCAAGTGGTTAATGTAAAAAAAACTAAATCCTATCACACAAAGATTTGGCGGACCCCCTATAGTAGCTCTGAGGACCCCCTGTCGAAGACCCCTGGACTAGTTGAACTAAATTTTGAATTACGGACTTTTACTTACTTTTTTTAGTATTTCTACATTGCAGTATTGATACTTTTACTTGAGTACGACATTTGAGTACTTTTTTCCACCACTGGACAATACTAAAACATCATCATAATTTTACATATTATGCCAAAAGGAAACACAGATTGGGACTTGGGGCCTAACATATATTTTCAGACAGACCGGTGAAAGGTGGTTGGACCAGAGGTTGTGATCAGTGTTGGAAAAGTTACTAAAACATAGTAATATATTACTTATTACATATTACTTGTTTAAAAAGTAATATAGTTACTTTACTTATTACTCCCTGCCAAAAGTAATTAGTTACTTTACTAGTTACTGGAAAAAAGTAATATATTACTTCAAGTTACATATTACTTTAGTTACTTTCCAACACTGTGTTGGAAAAGTTACTAAAACATTACTTTCCAACGCTGTGTTGGATAAGTTACTAAAACATAGTAATATATTACTTATTACATATTACTTGTTTAAAAAGTAATATAGTTACTTTACTTATTACTCCCTGCCAAAAGTAATTAGTTACTTTACTAGTTACTGGAAAAAAGTAATAATATTACTTTAAGTTACATATTACTTTAGTTACTTTCCAACACTGGTTGTGATGGAGATCTACTCACGTTGGTCTTGGTGGTGGTGTTGATGAATCTGGCCATCCAGGCGCTGATGTCCAGCTTCACTCCGACCACTAGGAGATCAAACAGAGGAGCATTCTACATCATGTCGGACCTCAGCCTTAACTTTGCACTCTGAACCCCCGACAAGAAAGACTTGGCAAAGGATCACAGGAGGCCCACGGCGCGTGGTTTGTGTGTGTGTGTGTGTGTGTGTGTGTGTGTGTGTGTGTGTGTGTGTGTGTGTGTGTGTGTATGTGTGTGTGTGTGTGTGACAAGAGAGAGACAAATAGGGAGGGGTGTGGCTATAGGTGCCACAGTGTCTGTAAGTACATGTGTGTATGTGTACTTATGTGAGGGTGTACGTGTGTGTGTGTGTGTGTGTGTGTGTGTGTGTGTGTACTGTATATGTAGGTGTACATGCGTGTGTGCATTTCCTCTCTGTCGGGTGGAAACCTCACATGTCCAATTTAACTACTTTTGAGCAGTGGCGTGCACAGACATTTTGAGGGTATGGAGAGTTAGGCTATGGAGATGAGGAGGTTTCTGCCCGACAGCAACGATATGTATGCAGTGGTGGAAAGTGATTGAGTACATTTACTTAAGTACTGTACTTAAGTACAATTTTGAGGTATTTGTACTTTACTTGAGTATCTCCAATTTTCAATACTTTTACTTCTACTCCACTACATCTCAGAGGCAAATATGGTACTTTTACTCCACTACATTTACTTGAAAACTTTAGTTACTAGTTACTTTTCAGATATAAACTATGATGTAATGAAACACACATTAACCACTTTAGCCCTATTTTATACATACTGTAGGCTATTTGAAAATAGCAGATCTACAAGCTCACAACGCGTCGCATCGCGACGCGTTGTGAGCTTGTAGATCGGCTATTTTCAAATATTTAGTACTTTTACTTTTGGTACTTTAAGTACATTTTGATGCCAATACTTTTGTAGTTTTACTCAAGTAAATTTTGAATTCTGGACTTTTACTCGTAACAGAGTATTTTTATATTGCAGTATTTGTACTTTTACTTAAGTAAAGTAAAGAATTTGAGTACTTTTTCCACCACTGGTGTGTAGCAGAGTGGCTCAGAGACTCTGCCTCAAGACGCAAAAGCCTAATGTCTCCCCCAGACGAGCTAGTGGATAAGATGTTTGGCTTTAGTGTCCCTTCCCGCACGGGAGACCCGAGTTCGAGGTGCGTTCGGGTGTTACAGTACGTAGTATGTGTGTGTGTGTGTGTACGTGTACATGTGTGCATGTGTATGCTCACCTGCTGGTTTCACAGTGATGTTATCAAGAGTAAGATCCACCACCCTGCTGACTAGAACTGTGTCATCACTCACTAGGACGAGACAGAGAAATTAATTAGTACGCACGCATGCACGCGCGCGTGCACACACACACACACACACACAGTCACACACACACACACACACACACACACACACACACACACACACACACACACACACACACACTTGTGAGGACATCAACATTTTAGGAGAGAATCGAAAATAGCAGAACTCTTTACCAGTGGTGTAAAGTAACTAAGTACATTTACTCAAGTACTGTACTTAAGTACACTTTTGAGGAATTTTTACTTCACTTGAGTATTTCCAATTTTCAGTACTTTTACTTCTACTCCACTACATCTCATAGGCAAATATTGTACTTTTACTCCACAACAATTATTTGAAAACTTTAGTTACTAGTTACTTTTCAGACATAGATTATGATATTATGAAACATACATGAACCACTTTAGCTCTATTTTATTCATAGGCCATTTGAAAATAGCAGATCTACAAGCTCACAACGCGTCGCGATGCGACGCGCTGTGAGCTTGTAGATCTGCTATTTTCAAACATTCGAGTACTTTTACTTTTGGTACTTCAAGTATATTTTGATGCCAATACTTTTGTACTTTTACTCAAGTAACATTTTGAATTCCGGACTTTTACTTGTAACAGAGTACTTCTAGATTGCAGTATTGATACTTTTACTTAAGTAAAACATTTGAGTACTTTTTCCACCACTGCTCTTTAGTCTAAAATCTTTTTGAAACCATAAAACAACTATTTCTCTTGTGCGGAACGGGACAACTGTCCCCACAACGTCTGTTTCTCAAATTCTACTATACTTGTGGGAAAATGTGGCCCTCAAATGTATAGTAATACAAGTATGTGTGTGTGTGTGTGTGTGTACAGGTACAGTATGTACAGTTACTGTACCTGTACACACACACACACACACACACACACACACACACACACACACACACACACACACACACACACACACACACACACACACACACACACACACACACACACACACACACACACACACACACACACCAGCATTTAGCAGTACCATTCTCGTTAGGCTTCAGGGGTGTAGGTGTAAAGATGTACAGGTCGTTGTCCAGACATCTCTTGTAGAAATTCGACTCGTACGTCTCCGCATTTCCTGTCCAATCAAACCCAGCGCTGTAAAACACACACACACACACACACACACACACACACACACACACACACACACACACACACACACACACACACACACACACACACACACACACACACACACACACACACACACACACACACACAGCAAGTGAGCCCCTAGCTTTAATGTGTTATGTTCCCTCCGCCAAGTCTGTTATTTGATATACAGTATGCACATTGTCGTACATTATCGTTCTTATACCATGACCACTTAAACAGAGGCTGTGTTTATATGTTTTTTTTTTTACTTTCTCAATTGAGAATATGCATATAAAAGCAGCAAACAAAAGCCGTGTTGTCTTGGTAACCACTCTCCAGTCCAACAACCAGCTGCTCCTGTTTGTTTGTTTATTACTGTCGTTATGGTGACATGCAGTCTAATATCATGGTCGTTGACGTGCATTAACCACTTGAACCAAATGACCTGCAAGTGGGCTTGTAGATCTGCCATTTCTGGCGAAGAGATTTGGCGTGGAAGGAAACGTGAGCAGACCGAAGCACAGAGCCAACTCCGTTTTACCAAGTATACTGTACAGGGGTTAACCACCTCAGGGTCCCTCAGGGCTCTAAACTAGTGTCTTTTCTGTTTTCGGTCATTGTGGGGAAAGCTTTCGCTGAAAATAGCCGATCGACAAGTACACAACGCGTTGCAACAGTTAATTGAACTCATTGATTGAATCAATTATTCAAAATAATTGATTTGAATAAAATAAGCAATTTTGATTCTATTTTCATTATTTTTGTGCAACACCATTGTATGATAAAGTATAACATAGGGCTTAATTGGTTAGACTAATTGATTTAGTAGATTATAAATAAATCTGAATTGTTTCATGACGATTCATTGACATGCATAAGTACAACGGTGTCTCTTTATTATTTGATTAATCAAAAGAGTAATCGACAGCATAATCGCTAAGAAAAAAATTGATAGTTGCTGCCCTAATTGGATGACAGCATATCTAACAGACAGATAGAGAAAGGTAGACAATGAATGTGTATGAGAGAGAGAGAGAGAGAGAGAGAGAGAGAGAGAGAGAGAGAGAGAGAGGAAGACCGTATGGACGATGTACAACTAATAATCGTATGCCGCTCTACTGTTTCAAGGCTCTAGGTAGTAATTACAAAGCATACATCTCTATTATTATTATTAGGGCATATGCCTCCTGGCAGGGATTTGCGCCCTACTGAGCGCACCTTTCTAGTTCATTATTCAAAGATCTCAGTCGTAAATCTAGTCGTTCAAGCTGCTGTTAACGACTTGAACCCTATAGCGTGTCTATTCTGGGACAAACATGTGGTGAAAATAGACAATCTACAAAAAAAAGAAAAACAGGAGGGGACCTAGTACAGAGCCCTGGGGGACTCCGATCAAATGAGTATAGGGTTCAAGTGGTTAAATAAGCTCCCACAAGCGCTCGGGTGGTGCAGTGGTCAAGTCCCTTGTGGGTTCGAATCCACCATGCTGCATCCGGCTTCGTCGGCCTCTACACGAACACAATTGGCCCGTGTTCGGGGGAGGGAAGCCGGGCGGGGAGGGTGATATTGGTCATTGCGCGTACTCCTACGGGCTGGGGGGGGGGCACCTGTCAGCGGGGAGTGTTGGGTGGGAGGAGGAGTCCTCCCGGTGGGGGCTCCTCACTGGCAGGTGAGTCAGTAGGATACAACAGCAGCAGTGACACAGAAATGTGTGTGGGGAGGAATTAATTGGCATAAGGACTAAATTGGTGAGTAATAAAAGGGGGTAAAAAATAATTGGCTACTCTAAATTAAAATAAAAAAATAAGCTCCCACATCATCAGTTCGTACCTTTTGGGCCAGATCCGTGTGATCCCTCCATCAGTGGCGACAAATCTGGCCACGATGCCATGCCTAAAAGCCAGAGAAGATAAGGTCATATGAACAGTGATGGTAGAAGTACACACAGGTTTGTATCAATACCCTATTGGAGAAATAGTGTGTTACAAGTGCAAGATCGGTATTCAACATTTACTTGAGTAAAAGTACAAAAGCATTGGCATCAAAATGTATTAAGTTTTCAAATGTATAAAACTTATAAAAATCCTGAACATAGCAGATCTACAAGATTGTAGATAGGCTATTTTCAAATTGCCAAAGTATATATATAGGTCTGAAGTGGTTTTGTAATAATAATCAAAATCTACTAAGTAACTAAAGTTTTCAAATAATTATATTGGAGTAAAAGTACAATAATTGTACTTTGAGATGTAGTGGAGTAGAAGTAAAATTATTGAAAATTGGAAGTACTCCAGTAGTAGTAGTAGTACTCCACTTGAGTAAATGTACTTATTAGTTACTTTCCACCACTGCATAAAACATACCGCTACACACACTATGGAACGGTCTTTTACGCCGAGGTGACATTTACTAGTCCTTCCAAAATAGCTTAACCATCTGTGTCCGATTTATCCTCTTTAGACATTCATTACCAAATACCGAGTAACGAGTGATCGAGGCCACATTTCAATTTGTCCCCTTGTACCGCAAAAAACACCACAGATAATCTTTATGAGCCAATAGCATTGCACTGTAAGGGCACGGTCACACCGCACTTTTATTTTACCTATGGGGCGGAATCTGCCAATGCTTTGTCAATGCAAATGCGTGGATTCGCAAGAAAGATGTGCAAGACCATGAATCCACGCATTTGCATTGACAAAGCATTGGCAGGTTCCGCCCCATAGGTAAAATAAAAGTGTGGTGTGAGTGTGACCGTGCCCTAAGATGTTTTTTTGGTTTGTTGTTGCAGAGAGTAACTCTCTCGTATATAGCAGAGTTATGATGGTGAGGAAGAAGTTATATGGCTGCTTATATCTAACCTGTATATCAGTGGTTCTCAAACCTTTTCATGACAAGGACCCCCAAATTGACACTTATTAGCCCGCGGACCCCCATTTGAAAAGATAGAAAAGATATGCCCCGTAAGAGAAGATTTTTACAGCTCTAGCAGTGATTCTCAACCATTTTGATTTCAAGGACCCCCAGTTTGACATGCATTGAGGCTACGGACCCCCATTTAATGGCATTTCTATCTCTGGGACCCCAATTTATATTGTAAAATCAATTATAATTTAACTCTGAGAGTGTACAAATGGAACCAAATGGACCCTAACGGGTCCATTTGGTTCCATTTGTACACTCTCAGAGTTACAGACCCATAAGGGTCCATTTGGTTCCTAACTATCCATCATTTAGCTGGGGACCCCCTGGAACTCCCTCAAGGACCCCTGGGGGTCCCCGGACCCCACTTTGAGAACCAACGCTGTATATTATACCATCACTTATAATACTTCTACGATACATTATGATATTTGACAGCTTTTAAGAGCCTAAATGTCTCCACTAGGCCTAATAGCTATTGTTTTGGTACAGCCTGTCTTGTTATGGTTCAGTTTGTCCTTCAGGCAGCTACAGTATAACTATGATCGGTGCCCTGTGCTCGAGGCAGAACTACCGTATCACTGACCAATGTACTTCTTTAATGTACTTCTGACCATGATATCATGTACATAAAGCATAACCACAACCACCTAGAATATTGTCTCGACTCCTATTGTATGTGCCTTATCGATTGATTGATTGATCCAGAATTCTACGACAATGGTAACGTGGAACAAACAGCGGATTTCGTGTTCTTATTCTATGGTGACATCTTATTGCGTTTCCTGATTTTGGTGTTGCAGTTAGGTTTTACTTTACAGCTCTGTTCCATTTATATCAGTGGTGGAAAGTAACCAAGTACATTTACTTAAGTACTGTACTTAAGTAAAAGTTTTAGGTATTTGTACTTTACTTGAGTATTTCCAATTCCAATACTTTTAGTGCTAATCTCAGAGGGAAATATTGTTAATCCACTACAATATTTCGAAAACTTTAGTTACTAGTTACTTTTCAGATATAAATTATTATATTATGAAACATACATTAACCACTTTAGCCGTATTTTATACATACTCACAACTCGTCGCATCGCGAGACGTTGTGAGCTTGTAGATCTGCTATTTTCAAATATGGTAGTACTTTTACTTTTGGTACTTTAAGTACATTTTGATGCCAATACTTTTGTACTTTACTCAAGTCAACTTTGAATTCTTGACAGAGCATTTCAGTATTGGTACTTAAGTAAATAATTTGATTACTTTTTCCACCACTAATTTATAGAGAAAGTAACGTGTGAGTCCTGTGTGAACTGGAAAGGTGTTACCTGAGGTCTGTGCCGGCTCATGTGTAATTGCCTTAATTTATTCCTAGTCGTTTATTTTCCCTAGCGTTCCTTGTGCAATCCTTGTGTATTTACTCCCCGGTGCTCCTGGCGTTCCTCAGTCTTTGTCTCAATAAACTGTTCTGAGACGAGTATCGACTCTGCGTTTTTTTGGCAAACCTCCTGACGCGCACGTGACAGCTTTGTGCTCGACTTACTGCATTTCCGTGTCCTTCCAGGTCTTGATCAGCTCATTGGTGATGCCAGCATCCAACAGCAGCCTGTTGACCAGATCCACGTCACCTGAACGGGGGAGAAGAAGAAACACGTGACTTTGACCACAACGGTTCTCATTCCTAATGACACGCTGTTATTTGCACGAGATCAAATCAGATGCATGCATTCAGAAACGGCCGGCCTGTATATGCATTGGTTCAGGGACGTGCACAGATAGACTCTAGGTGGTGCTAGAGCAGATCTACAAGCTCACAACGCCTCGCGCTGCGAGGCGTTGTGGGCTTGTAGATCGGCTATTTTTGGCAAAGAGGTATAGGTGTAGAGGGAAAAAAGAGCAGACCAAGTAAACAAAAAAAAGTATAATTTACTTGAGCACCTGCCCCTCAAAATGTCTGTGCACGCCACTGAGTGATACTGTCGAAGACAAAGTATGAATCAGGCCATTCTTTAGAAATAAGATAATTAGATTTCAAACCACAAAGGCATGTGGTTCAAATCTGATGTTTATTTATTATTATTATCTTCTTTTTTTCAAAATAAGCTAGAAAGCTACAAAACAACCAAACTCGTGTTGTTTAACCATTTCCCCTCCACTTCTCTCACCCAACAATTCCTGCTTGTAATGGGAGAAACTAATTGTTTCTGTCAGAGAGTTCTGTGTGTTCTTTTTAACCCCAGGCGTTATATTTTCCTTGTAAAAATAGTAAAGGAAAGCACATTGAATTGCCTTGTTGTAACTCTGAGGAACCCCTAGGGGTCCCGGACCCTCTGTTGAAGACCCATGTGCTATACAACTAAAATTGCCTTAAACATTTGTCACTCTTCGGGCACATTGCTTGATGACGAGCGAGTTGATCAACACTTCAACAGCGACTATCGTATCGTATCGTATCGTATATCGTATCTTTGTAGCTGCCAGTGTGGACGGAGCATCAGAACCCGGGCAGCTGGTCTGTGTCTCAGAGACAGTAGTCCTCACAGTGAGTCATCTCTCTAATGTGGACTGTTTGTTGTTTCAGACACTGACCAAGATGTCTGCTATGAGCCAGACACGTTTTAATGGGACATATGAGACAGTTATTAGCAGGGGGACGCGATCGGGAAGGAAGGGCCGACCAGATGGGAGAGGCGACAAGTTGAAGGAGAGAAGGACAGGAGTGGACAACGTGAGTGGAAAGAAAGAAAGAAAGAAAGAAAGAAAGGGAGATGGTGGGCGTGTGTGTGTGGGGGAGACAATTAAATATTGTAAAAGTTGTATTCCAGACAATGACTCATCATGTCTCAGCTCACGGCATCATGGACATTGTAATATAATCTCAGTAGTTCTCATCATGTGTACTTTTACCCAAGAGCTGAAACATGAGGAGTCACAACGCAACGTTAATAAAGGCTACACTAGCCGTGCCTCTAAGCCAAGGTGTGTGTGCATGCGGGTGTGAATTAACCGTGTACTGACTTATATATATATATCAGTGATTCTCAACCCTTTTAATTTCAAGGAACCCAGTTTGATATGCATTAGGCCACCACTTAATACAAAAATGTACTCTAAGACCCCAAACTACACAATAAAAAACACAGTTTTAATTTAACTCTGAGAGGGTACAAAATGGTTCCATTTGTACCCTCTCAGAGTTACAGGCCCGTATAAGTGTCGATTTGGACCCCTGGTGGTCCCTGGACCTGACGTTGAGAATTTCTGTTAATTTTTGGGGGGGGGACCGTCCGAGGCGAACGTCGCGCGCTCACCGCCACGGGTCCGAGAGAGCGCCGCCGATCAAAAGATGCTCGCTTCTTTATCCCCCTCCCCCCCTCTCTCCTCCGCGCGCCCCGCCACTTTGAACTCCTCAACAACCCGCTTCAGTCCATTAACATCGAGGGCCCGGTACTCCCCCCACTCCCCCCCCGCACCCCTTCCCCCTCCCCCACAAACCTCGCTTTACGACACACCACACACACATCAGAGAAAACAGCTGGTGTAACACTTTATTTGGACGCCCCGCCACCACACCCCCACACCCACACCCCCTCCAATGGTTTTCATTAGGGCTCCTTTATTGAAGGCAGCCCAGGAATTCCTAAATGTATTTCAACTTCTTCAGCCACTGCAGTGGCTTTTAAACAAGTAAAGCGTGTAACAGTGCTCCCCACGGACCCTGTGTGTTCCATCGTGTTGTCTATCGCTGGTGTCTCTTTCTGAGGACAAACTCCAAACCCCCCCCCCCCCCCCCCCAAAAAAAAAACATTTAAACAAAGGATAAATTGAACTAATATTACACGGGGGATGGTGTGGGGCGTTGTTTAGTTTTTTGTTGTTGTTTTTAACACAGAACCAGACTAAATTGGGACAAATAAAAATTTAGTTGTTGTTTAGTCACAAAGCTCTTGTTAAATACTTTCCATTGGTTAAATATTTATAAAACCCACAGACGTAGCCACTTTCGACCTGGCCTCCCTATTTTCATGCCACCAGTGGTGGAAGAAGTACTCACAATGTAGAAATACTACAAAGTATTGGTATTGACGTACCAAAAGTAAAAGTACTCATTATGCAGAATGTCCCATTTCACAAGTTTTCATGTTTTCAATATTTTGAAAATAGCCGATCTACAAGCTCACAATGTGTCACATCGTGACACATTGTGAGCTTGTAGATCGGCTATTTTCAAATGGCCAAAATGTATATAGGGCTTAAGTGGTTAATTTATGTTTTGTAATAATAATCAAAATCTAGAAACTAAAGTTTTCAAAAAAGTGTAGTGGAGTAAAAGTACAATATTTGCCTCTAGTGGAGTAGAAGTAAAAGTACTGAAAACTGGAAATACTCCAGTAAAGTAAAATATACCTCAAATTTGTACTTAAGTACAGTACTTGAGTACATGTACTTAGTTACTTTCCACCACGGCATGCCACTAAATTAAAAGGCGTGTGTGGTGGGGCCGGGGTGTGTGGGAGGGGTGGGTTGGGGTGGGGTGGTGCGGGGACCCTGAGTCAAGTCATGCAAATCAACGAGCGAATGCGAGAAATGGCCGAGGATGTTAATGCGTTGGTCAGATGTTTTGGGAGAAGGTCGATTGGCCCCTGATTTGTGTTTTATTGCTGCACTCGCGCTCTCGGCCTTGACGTGTCCTGCTCTTTCTCACAAACACACAGTAATTGGATGAGGTCGAGCGGCTGTAGGTGGGGTGTGGACGGTATATTACTGGTGAGTCGAGTGTGTGTGTGTGTGTGTGTGTGGGTGGGTGTGTGTGTGTGTGTGTGTGTGTGTGTGTGTGTGTCACACGGCTAAGCCGATGTGCCTCACACATGTGCACCCAGGCGTGTGATGGTCAGACTTTTAGAGTTAGCATCAAATGGGGTAACACGAACGTAGGGGTTCCATAGTACAAAGCCTTCCCTTGGTCATGAACACCGCACAAGCGCACCAGACCTGAGCTTCACTAAAGCAAAAGGGGGGACGTTTGGGAATAGGCTCAGCTGGCCCTCGTCCATTTAAATGTTCAATATACACCCGAATGCCAAGCCAGATGGGCTCGATTCATTCATGTCTACATACTGTAGCCGATACTGTAACGCTTAACGGCTCTTTGAGATGTAAATAGGAGCCTGTAGCGTGAGCCGGATCCAATTGTGCCACTGAATATAACTAAGGTGCCGCGTAAAACCAGAGAAAGACTATCAACCTTGTATGTACAAAACCGTTTGTTTTCAGGAAATGGAAAAAGAACCTGTGTTCCAATGTAGTTATTCAATATTTATAAAACCCACAGACTTTACCACTTGATCCTGGCTACTTTTTTTCTTTTCTTAATATATTTTGTTGGGCTATTTCTACCTTTATTGATAGATATACAGTAGACTGACAGGAAATTGAGAGAGATGGGGGGTGACACGCAGAAAAGGTCATCGGGATCGTGATTCGAACCCGCTACACGCTGTCAGGCTGGATTAGCAGCCTAGGTGCCCAGACGGCTACGCCAGCCGTCCGGGCCAAACCTGGCATCTTCTAAGTGAAAATGTTCAAAAACAGTAAAGAACAAGAAACAAGAAAAAGCTCAGAATGTGTCACATCTGAGCTTTTGTGCGACACTCTGATAGGACAAAGTATAAAAAAACATCAAAAAGATGAAATATGGAGATACAAG
The DNA here is from genome assembly GCF_963454915.1 of Gymnoscopelus microlampas. NCBI lineage: Eukaryota > Metazoa > Chordata > Actinopteri > Myctophiformes > Myctophidae > Gymnoscopelus > Gymnoscopelus microlampas. The sequence continues at coordinate 34,555,683 of NC_139960.1, read as the reverse complement.
ATTTCCGACAGAGAAGATTTGTTTCTCCCATCACAAAGGTATGGCATTTGCACTGTGATAATTACAGTGAGAATGGGGTTGCGTGTAGAGTTGTTTTGATACTCACACTGTGGGTTGTTTGGCGTCTTTCTGTCAATGTAATCGTTGAATTCAATTAAGAACTCTGTGTTATTCTTCCTCACTATGTCCAGGTCCGTGCAGTACTCCCTACGGAAACAAAACAAACACAAACAATACTGTCTTTGACAAAATATACAGTTTTAGTTGAATCATTTGTTCCTTCTTTTTGCATTGATCGTTCTAGCAGTGTAAGAGAGTAGCACCTGACACACAGACAGTCACACACCTTTTATTGACAATTAACCTCTTCCAAAGACATGTATCCAAAATACTTTATAATTTAAAATAATTAAATATCGTCCTACCTTGGTGCAATGAAGGTATAGCCATATTCATCAAACTTGTCCACCTGAAGGCTTTCAGAAACTGCCCAAAAAATAAAGAGCTATAAATATTCCTGCGCATTAAAACATTCATTTGTAAATCACTGTTTGCAGATGATAAGATGCTCCATTGTGCAGAATAGACAATACCTGTTGAACACAATACAACTAATACCAATACAACGCAAAACAAACAAATCAACTGCCATTGAATTAGCAAAGAACAACAACCAATCACTAGAGCCTGTAGTCGTACATACGCACACCTCCACAGATTCTTAATTTTTTAATTCAAATTCAATTCATAAGATTACTGTGCCAGTTTAGGCAGTTTCAACCTGGTGTCACTATATTGGGCATGTTATTTAAAACCAATCAAAAAAATAACCTTAGAACGTGTGAATATGTGTTGTGACCTTGTAGATCATCTATTTGAGCTATTTTCTTCTATTTTTGTCAAAGTCACTTCACAAAGGAGGTCCACAATCAAAGGCTATTGCTATTTGGGGGTCCTTGGCGTGGACATGTTTTGTAACACCTGCCTTAAGGCACATGAGAGTGTAGTGCTTGTGTCTATAATCAATCGATTTTGTATCATGGTGTATTTCTGCTGTGCACAGTATGCAACAAACTTAAAATACAATATGACACAAATAAGCTCACTTAATAGGTACAATTCTGTATTACAGAAGACAAAATAATCATTATATTAACAGATTTTACATGTACTGTACTGTGCACAGGTTGTGTGCAGTTTCTACTTCAAAGAATGTGGTAAAACAGAATGTGGCCTTGAATAAATAAACTGGAAATCAGGTATGACTGACAAAGGGCCAGTGCTGTGGTAGAGACATTGCTAAGAATGCTGGGTAACAACAGGACACAGGAGGACACCGGCTCAAGAACATGGGGAGAGAGAAACATGGAGAAAAAAAATAAATACTTGCCATCTTTCCCTGGAGTGGAATAAAAAAATCCCAGCAGAGAGAGAGTGAGCGAAGGAGTTTCATCCCCGGGGAGGAGGTAAAGACGAGAGGGAAGAAAAGGAAAAGGAAATAGAGACAGGGTAAAACCACAGGGGTCAAAGGTCACACAATATCTTATTCACAGAGCGAGTCCTGAATAGAAATATTGCAGCGCAGACAATAGGTTTCCATGCCTCTGGATGGAAAAGGCGACAGGGCGTCATCAGCGCAGGACGAGGGGCTTTAAATGTGGTCGCGGGAATTCACATTTCTCACATCACAGTTTAGTTTTTGCGTTCAACTGCTTTTAGCGCTAGTATCAGCATGCTCTCTGTGATGAATCGACAGGGTTATTAAACATGAGTGATGTATTCATATGGTAATACGGTGGAAATCATCCGTGCAATATTAACCATGGCTCGGCGAGACATAACCTTGGAGATGCTTTGATATTTTCCAAAGCACATCGCTCTGACAGCTGATTATACTGTACAGTCAAATGTTTCATGACGGTAGGGACTACTTCTTGTCTGCTTTGGTGGGCCACGATTGGAAAATAATTGCATCCATGTGCATTTCCTTTGTTGTGCGGTCACTACTCGCTAATCCGACAAAATATCTAATAATGATGGATCGCAGGCTGAGTGGAGGGGTGGCGAGTGTACATATTTTCTGCACTTTCGCACGCCTTCTCTCGACGACAGTGACGTCGCCTCCCTTTGCGAACGTCGAGGAATGTGAATTACTGCATGAACGTGACAGACAAGACTAGCAGAGTATGGACTTAATATTAACCAACGTTTCAAAGATAGCTAAAAATAGCCTATCTACGAGCTCTACAAAGTGAGAATGTCGATCGGCTATTTTTGACATTCATAGAGTGACAAAATATATAAGGCTTGAGTGTTATCAAGAGTTATTTGATTCAAGATTGATTCAAGGGATTTAATCAATCAGATATATGACGGAATGCAAACATCAATTAATCTGACAAGAAATGGTCAAATATGCAAAAAGAAAACCCCCCAAAATACAAGCAATCAATCAAAACATGACGAGACACATCGGAGGGAAATGGAAGAAGATACGATTCATAGACACACAGAAGGAAAAAGAGAGAGTGATGCTCAGGTGGGTGAGGGATCATCATTAAGGATGTTTTACAAGCTCAAAATGACTCAATAAAAGGAGAAAATAAATCAAAGGGAAGAAAGGCAGCCAGTCACGGTTGTTTTGGTTGCAGACTCATAGCTTTCTCTTTTATGGTTTCACCTTAAAATCATGCAAACATCCTCCCCTCTGTTCTCTGTGGTTTAATGCCAAAACCACATCTGAGCGCCATCACAAGAACAGGTGGGGGTTAAGTACACGCATACACACGTGCGAGTGTGCGCACACGCACGCACACACACACACACACACACACTTCCGACACATTCAGCTGTTTTGGGGGGCGTATTGCATGCGAAGCAGTCCTCGTGTTAGCAGACATCGACTTGAATCAGCGCGGTCTAATAGTCATTATTAGTAATCAGAACCCACGGAATGAATAAACAAAACGCAACAAAAGACGCTCGTTGTTTTGTGACTCGCAGGTTTGTGAGTTGGCAGGCGGACTCGTCACACTGAACAGCGTTTCACTGTTGTTGACGCATAGTGATGACGTCACATCCTAACCAGCTTCCACACCCGCAAAAATCCAGAGCGTTCGTTTTAACTCTGAGAGTGTAAAAACCTGACCGTTTTGGGGTCTGTTTTTTACACTCTCAGAGTTAGTTAGAACGCCTCGGGATTTTGTACCTTCTAGCATTTGGCAGCAGTGTAAGGAGGAAAAAGACGGTCAGGGATTTACGCGAGTAAACCACAGGAGGAGAATACTTGCCCAAAAACGCTGCAGGGATCCGACACACCGGGAAAGGTCAAGAGTTCAGGAGGGCAGGAGGAGTTAGGAGGGAAAAAAGGAAGGGAGAGGAGAGGAGAGGAGAGGAGAGGAGAGGAGAAGAAGCCAACGGGGTCACACAAATGAAGCATAGCGTTAGTTCATGCAGGACACGGAAGTCGTGCACGCCAAAGCTGTAACCAGCAGTCAGTCAGCTGATGTGAACATCAGCTTTCTATTCCCCATTCACAGCCCAGCTGGTCATTACATCACACACTCATTATCCAATCACAGCTCACGCTTGAGCAAAGAGGTTCCTATAAATATGGCTTCATATTCTCTAGGTCTTTCTTGGTTGCTGAACCAATGCATTTTGCTAGCTCCTCCTCCACCCCAGCCTCCACCTTTTGATTAGAGTCTGCATAGGCTCAAATACTTGTGATTATCATGTATATCTGCTTTGTTTAGAGTCTGGCTTAGGCTTAAATACTTGTGGTTATCATGTATATCTGCTGTTTAAAATCTTGCTAGGCTAAAATACTTGTGTTTATCATGTATCTGCTAATTCTAACTAATATGTTAATGTATTGCTTGTTGTTGTCATTGTATTCCTATGGGGGATTTGCTTAAGCATTCTCTGAATATATGCTTAGCAGGCTGCTTCGACAAAATTCAGTGAATATTCTCCCAAGAGTGGAGCTTTAACGCCAAGCTTAACTGTATTCCATTTGTGGCAATAAATGGTTCTTTATCTACTAAGACGAGAGTGTTTCTGATTGAAAATATTTTATTCAAATTTGAATAAGAATATTGTAACTTGAAAAAGTAACGTAAATGTACAGTAAACAACACCAAGGGTGTTCCCTTGCAGTCATGAGTGCATGTTAAGCAGGTAAACAACAGTAATGTACACTGGAGTACATGTTCGTCCTTGCATCCATCCATTCATCCCTCCACTGTTTCTGTCCCAAAGCCACATGTCCCATGGAGCTACAGCGCTGTACACAGTGCAAGCACACACACACACACGTCTTGATGACAGAGTGCATGTTGTACAGACACAGAGAGACACACTAGAGACATTAAAGGACAGAGGGAGACAGACCCTGACCAGGGAGGAACATATCTTAATGCCATAAACCTCCCCTCTGAGCAACGCCATGAGTCAATGACATCTTTTACAAGTGGGAAACTCTCGGAGGCGACACAAGTGCACATATGGAACCTCTGATCCGCTATGAAGACCCCAGATAGGATGCACAAGAGGGACTACTCACACGCACGTACACACACACGGTCGCACACATGCAGACACGCACGCACGCACGCACACACACACACACACACACACACACACACACACACACACACACACACACACACACACACACACACACACACACACACACACACACACACACACACACACACACACACACACACACACACACACACACACACACACACACAGCGAGGAAGCTATAAATGAATTGATTCATATTGTATGTGTGAAACTGGAGCCTCTAAGGGTCGGGTTGTCTGGCAACACAACTTCAGGACCACAACTAACGGGGGCTGTTACCATGGTGATATAAGAGACAAGGGCAAGAAGGGGTGCCGTGTGCGTGTGTGTGTGTGTGTGTGTGTGTGTGTGTGTGTGTGTGTTATGATTGATAGGAACCACAAGTTTAAGCTCAAGCAGCCCAGCCATATATGGAGTGCATGACTGTGATTGGACAAAATTAACAGTCACTATCCATCCACTGGCTGTTTATCTAAAACTGTTATTGAATTAAAAAAAACTGCCAACTATTGCTGATCTAGAAGGTCACAATTTGTCACAATTCAACATGTTGTGATCTTGTAGATCGGCAATTTTTGCACAACACAAACAGTACAAATACAAGAGGAAGGTTTGGATTGGCCATTTTTCTCTGATGTAAGAGTAAAATAGCCAATCGGCTGAGGAGTTTAAATGGATATAGGATGGTACTTACATCTGGCCTGCGTGATAGTGTCCCCGATCGTGGCTTGGATGTAATGAAGGCTGTAGTTCGGAAGGACCAATGCTAGGCTGAGAAAAACAACAACAACACACACTGTTATTTTTACCCTTTCATGCAATAATTATTATCTACTCTATTATGTTTTCTATGCAATACTTTCATCTAATTCTTGTACAGTGTTGAAGGACCTGCCTGTATGCATTTACTGTATATAGTTATATGTCATATTATGAAATATGCATTTGTGACAGGGATTGGTAAAAAGGGAATTTGTGCAACATACACTTGCACAAATCAAGGAAACAGGTAGGATTCTCTTTTTTCTGTGGGTATTTTGTTTCATATTACACAAGTTTAAATCCACTCAATTCAACAAACAGCAGTATTAGGCTCACTAAATACTTTTAATTTGTCCTTAAACTAACTGCTGTGAGAGGTGTGAAAAAAATGATCTTTGACCGGCTATTCCTCAGCTGATTTAAGGTTATCAGCATTCACGTAAGTAATTCGTTAGGGTAGAAAACCTTGTATGTCCAAAACTGTTACTTTTCAGTTAATGAAAACATTTAAAATGTAAACTTCCACTTTAACTTAATTAATGATATTATTCTTTTTTTCCCCTAAAAATAGCCAATCGGCTATTCCAGCTACTTCTGTGTGACACTGTAGTATGACAAAGTTGAATTTAGGGAAATAAATTACATAAAAGTTGAAATATGGAGATACAAGGTTTCTGCCTGACAGTGACGATATCTCCAACTGTTTTCAGATTTCACGGTATGACACCTCTTCTCAAATCTTACAATCTGCACTTTCATAAGGAACATTCTATCAGGGCCCCCGTCGGCGCATAATGTGTGTGCTTTCTGTTCATATACGACAAATAAACTAGAAACTTGAACCACATGTTAAAACAAACTACATTGAAACCGTGCCATCCAATGCGCGTACGCAAAAACATACATGCCGCACGGATATAAACACATCATGTTTCAAATCCGCACCCTTTGCGGTGAGAGGAACAGCCCGGGCCACCAATCACAAAATCAACACTGCATAACCAGACTTTAATGTACAACAATACATCATCACAAACATTCCATAAATCCTTTCAACAAGTCCTGCAAAGCATTTTTGTTTTTGCGAGAGGCTCACTTTTCCCCAGAAAATAATGTCCACAAGGTGAAAAACAGTGGCCCCTACTGGCCTTAATCATATTAGACAGTGAAATCCTGAGTCTTAATTTCATACATTTGAAACTCTGAGTGTACAAATGTAACCAAATGGACCCTTCCCTTGCCCGTCCATTTGATTACATTTGTATACTCTCAGAGTTGAAAATAACAGTGAGGATTTTATTGTGACTAGCTGCAGAGGTGTCAGATTTTTTTTAAAATGCCGATTTACAAGCTCACAACACATCGCATATGTGATGTGTTGTGAGCTTATAGATCGGTTATTTCGATTTTTTTTTAATATATATTTTTTCAAATAAATCAAACTGCCTGTAATGTCATACCCAAAATAGGGAGGCCAGTTTTAAAGTGAATAATGAATGTATGGTTTCAGAAAGAAAATAAGTGTCCATGAGTGTTGATCTAAAATCTAAAAAACATTCAGAGGTGAAAGAAATAATTAAAAACCTTGAACAAGGTTAAATCCAAAAGCTTAGGGGGTGGCATGGTGGCAAATGACGCCCCTGGCTGAGTGGCTGAGCTGTGCCTGGATATTGTCATGAACGTTTGACCTCGTTATGAAGGGTTCCGGTTCTGTTCTGGAGTGGTTCTGAGCAACTTAAGCCAAAACCTTCCCAAGTGGGCCAACGGATTACACTGTAGCATCTGGGCTTTTTCCGAGTTCTTACACAACTTTGCCTGGGTTGCTAGAATAATAATATCCTTCTAAAGCCGCAGTCCGTAGGTTTTATGTCCTACCCGAGAATTGAACCCGGGTGTCGCGCATGTATCGGAGAAAAACATCTGTACCGCTCAGTTAACCCATTAAGACCTGAGGCGAAAATCGTTTTTATTTTTTTTAAATAGCAGATCTACAAGCTCATAGCGCGGCACCGAGTGCCGCGCTATGAGCTTGTATATCTGCTATTTTTGAATAGCCAAAGAAATCTAAAGTGACACAGATGCGTTCCAGGTCTTAACGGGTTAAGATGGAATCCCTGCTTATAGGGGAGATGTTGCGCTTATGAGCTTCAGGCAGTCCTTGTCATCATGATTTGTGTGCGTGGGGAACTCATTTGAAACAAGCTCAGTGCTTTTATGAGTCTTCCAGTTTAGTAGACCTCGTATTGTGAATTTGTACTTCCATGTACTGTTGTTCTCATGTCTTACTAAATAAAGTACATCAATCAATCAATCAGTCAACTGGCAGGTGCCCTACCCGACACCAGGGGTCTTGATGTCTCAGTGGAAGAGTAGGGAGACCACCTCCAACCACAGTTAATAGAGTTGTGATCAATTCTAATTTCCCATTTTTCAGTTTAGTGTTTGACTTCAGTTTAGTTTTAGCTAGTCTTACAAGTGCATAAGTAGTTTTAGTTTTAGTTGTTGGTCTTACATTGTTCAGAGATGTTATTTAGTTTTTCTTTTTTAAATTTCAGTTAACCAAATTACTTTTTTCAACTTCCAACCACTGCATGTGTACTAGTTATATTGTATTAACACACACTTACCATATAGATTAGTTCAAATGATGTTTTATTCATTAAAATAAGTTCTGTATTGCAGCTTTTAAGGGACAGTACACCCAAAACATTTTTTTTAAATCCTATCGATTAAGTCATCCCATGGAGACTTGAATTCATAGATTTCTTTTCGTTTTTGTCACATTCCTAAGCCAATAAATTGATGACCAGCCAACCGGTAGGCAGCGGTTCCGGTAGGAGACACAAAGGAGACTCTTTGTGTCTTCTACCGGAACCCGCTGCCGGTCATCAAATTATTGGCTTAGGGAATGCAACAAAAACAAAACAATATCTATGAATTCAACTCTCCATGGGGTGACTAATCGATCGAAAAAAAAGACATTTTGGGGGTGAACTATCCCTTTAAACATATTCAGAAGACGGGGACATCACACCTACCTGTAGTCTGTCCCCATCACTGGTGCGTAAGTGTACGTTCTATGACCTCGGTCAATGTGGCGCTACGGAGACAAAGACACAGCCCATTGGTTGAGGAATAACACACACACACACACACACACACACACACACACACACACACACACACACACACACACACACACACACACACACACACACACACACACACACACACACACGCGCACACGCAGAGCGTTTAGCCAAGGTTTCACAGATGTTGCTACTATCGCCATCATGATCTTCCATTATGGCCCTTACCTCATCCTGGGATTTGAGCAGAGTGTTGACGGTGTGGTTTCCTTTCAGCCCGTCAATCATCTTCCTCCTTATCTGTCGACGTGCAAGTTCAACAAAACAAACACAAGACAAGTCAAACCACATTCATGTTTTAATGAACTAACTGGCTCTAAGTTGACTTTATTAAGGCCAGTGGTTCCCAAAGAAGTCCGTGCCAAGGACCACCAAATAGCCATAGCATCTAGCTGCACCCTATTGCGTAATGGCTTAAAAGAAAGAAAGAAAGTTAAAGAAATTAAAGAAATACTGAGAAAATAGCGAAAACTGCAGATGCAACGCATTGTTAGCTTCTAGATCAGCTATGTTCTCTATTTTTGAAAGAAATAAAAAATGTAATAATAATCTTCACAATAATGACATGCCCAAAATAGGGATGCCAGGTTGAAAGTGATTACACTGGCACAATGATCTTACCACACACACACACACACACACACACACACACACACACACACACACACACACACACACACACACACACACACACACACACACACACACACACACACACACACACACACACACACACACACACACACACACACACCATTATGATTTTATTTCTTTTGTTCTTATTTCTTTTTACTTTCCTCTTTTTCTCAATCAACTCCCCCCCAATGCCCCGTTGCCCTCACTTTGAAAACATGTGTACACTATCAAAAGGGGATAACACCAGAAGCTGATTTGTATTTGTATTTATATTTTGTTCAAAATGTTGTTTTTGTTCAAAAATGTCATCTAAATCCTAACAGTTTTCTGAAAAACGTACAGTATGTTGCTATACCTGGTGCTCAAACTTTTTCATGTCAAGGACCCCCCAAAATGTAATGTATTTGGCCGCGGACCCCCCCCCCCCAAATGTTTAGCTCCAGGGACCTCCAGAAGAAAAGATTTGAGTTCAAAAATGTTTTATGATTTGCACACACTTTCATGATTTTTCAAAAATGGCAGACTAAGCTCATGAGCTTGTATATCTGCTATTTTTGAATAGCCAAAGTGTAAAATAATGGCTAAAGTGGTTACACAGATGCTTTCCCTGGTTTAATGGGTTAAAGGATTTCACCCCCCTTTAATTGGCATGATGCATATCTACCCATCATACTGACCAGTACTTTGACCTCATCCTCCAACTCAGCGTCCAGAAAGTCCAGAGTTACAGGCTCTTGGAACTTGCGATTCTACATGGAAAAGGAAAATGATGGTTAGCACACGTTAGCAACCATTTCATCTGGATAATACCACAGAGGATGCAAGACATAGGCGGTGGTATTTTGGGGGAAAATGGACATTGAACATTTTCATGTCAAGGACCCCCCAAAATGATATGTATTTGGCCACGGACCCCTCCCCATCTCCAAATATTTAGTTCCAGGGACCTCCAGAAGCAAAGATTTGAGTTAAAATTTGATTGACATGATTTTTCAAAAATAGCATACTGTATCTACAAGCTCATAGCGCGCACTAAGTGACGCGCTATGAGCTTGTATATCTGCTATTTTTTACCTCCAGAAGCAAAGAGTTCAAATGTTTCGCTTAAAAGAAATATATAGATTCAAAGATTTGCACACATTTTCATGATTAAAAAAAAATTAGCAGATCTACAAGTATGAGCTTGTTTATCTGCTATTTTTGCCATGAACATCAAGTATCCATCTTTGCTTCAGATGTTTTCGTTGAGAGAGGAACCCGACCAGAGCAACATCATTAATTGCTTCTGGGAATGGGACGTCAACAAAGACGAAAGGAAATGATTGAACACTATTACCATGTGAAATAATCTCGTCGTTTTCTGTCGTAATCATCTGTGACCAACGTTTTCGCTGGGAAATTGCAAGAAAGTGCAAGAACAATCTTGAAGATTTGATGAGAAACACATGGCCAGGTGGATGTTTGGACTTCAACCGCAAACAGTTAGTCTCAAACATCGTAGTATTGAGACACAGTTAAAGCTACGATCCGGAACCTATTTGAACCCATTCAACCAGGGATGGGGGGACCGCGACCAAATAAATATCATTTTGGGGGTCCTTGGCGCGAAGAAATTTGAGAACTACTGATATAGAAGGCATTAGTAGAATTAAGGCCCATTTTCCGTGCACCGGTGTCGTGCAGCAAAAATAGAGCTATTTATTAGTTTGTAGATCTTTTGCTATTTGTAGATCATTCGCTAATTGTGAAGAACATTTTGCTCATAATAACATCCACAAAAGTCTATAATGAATAAAAGGTTATTTTAACCAAGGTGTATGGTATGAGTACAGTGGTGCAGTGGTTGGCGATGGTCTCCTTGGGTGTCCTACCCTGTTGTTGGGTAGGACACCTGCTGGTTGACAACGTCAATAAAGTTATTTGAAGCGAAAAGGACACCAGATAAACGGCCATCGTTACTGTAGTACCGTACGGACATCGCTGCAGTTACAGTCTCGTCGCAATTACCTCTCGCCGCTGGGAAAGGAATACAATTCCAAAGCTCAGCCGTAATGATTGTTTGCTTACTGCACTCCATCACAAAGATAATTCTTTACTTCCATAAAGCAAGTTCAAGTTAAGCATCCTGAGGTCATTATACACTGAAGAGCAACGGACAAAAATTCTACTCTAGAACGGTATTTTCCAAACATAGGTTTGTGACCCATTTTGATTTGCGGACTCATTGTTATGGGTATCAAGTAAATATCCCTTCTTTTCTTTTTAACCTTTCCTATAATAAAAAAATAATAATAAAAAATAAGTCTTTTGCACACCTACAAAGGCGACAGGTGCGTAGGAGAAGACCAGACGACGGCCCCAACTCACTGAAAGAAAGAATTCCCGCACAAATGCAGGACAAAAAGATTTAATGGGAATATAACAACGTTTCGGTCTATTAGACCTTCATCTTCAGTCCTTAAGATAACCTGAGGAAGGTCTAATAGACCGAAACATTGTTATAATCCCATTAAACCCTTTTTCTTGCATTTGAAGACAGTGTGCTGGAGTTTTTTCTTTCAATTATTAAAAAATAAATAAAAAAAATCCCCAAAAATATTTCATTAAAAAAAAGAAAAGATTCAAACACATCTAACATATTTCATAAGATTTTCAGAAATTCTACTCGGTTGTGAACTTGTAGCTTGCCTATTTTACTATTTCCGAAATACTGTAGGTAGGGCTTAGACTAAGTAATTAATTCACTCAAAAGTTTGTGAACCGCTGCTTTTCAAAGAGTGAATTTCAGAGAGGCCCAGAGCTCGCTCTCTCTCCTACAGTATATCATATTAGTTTATGCTTTTCTAGCCTATGTTATGCTACAGCGGGTTGTTAAACCTTCACTTGCTGACACTAATGTGTTTACGCTTGGCTTTACTAGGCTACGCAGGATGAAAACTCCATCACACTGCTAAGTCTCTCCACTTGTTGACAGTCAGGTATGCAACGCTTTGCTTGTTAAACCAGGCGGTGGGTGGGATTGTAAATTCTGGGGGCTGTGTAATTAAGTGATCAGATCTTTTGTAAGAAAAGTTCTGGACGGTTAAAATAGTGTTAGCGCATTGAGGAACACAAAGGGGAACATCTGGGCCACGCTGGGGCTTGTAGCACAATATTTCCCCAAATATAGGGCAGCGAACCATTTTGGGTCACAGACCAGTTTTTATGGGTTGCGAGTATACTACAAATATATATTAGTTTTTTCCAAACATGACTCAAAGGTCAATAATAGTGAAAATAACAGATCTACACGCTCACAATGTGTCACGTAATTATCTTTTTGAAATGGGGCTTAAGCGGTTAATTCATAATGTATTTTTGTAAGTTTGGGGCCCCCGGGAGACAACAAATCATCTCGGGTCGGGTGGAAACCTCATACGTCCAAAACTGTTACTTTTCAGGATTGATCAGAACACGAAAAGTTGAAATATGGAGATACAAGGTTTCTGCCTGACAGCAACAAACAATGTTTCTTTTTAGGTTCTGGGAACGCCTGTCGCCCGCTGCAGCAGATTGATGGGACACACCATTGGCTGGAGGTTGGGATGAAGGACGACGTAGCCGTTGGGGTCGATGGCGAAGTAGTAACCGTTTGGTCCAAACTGCGGCGGGAAACGGACAAACAGAGAGACAGATGGACCAAAAAGTGTCACTGGGGAATAACATGACATTTACGCATGTGAGTCTCAGTACTGCATGTCACTGAGTGATGAATGTAAATGCGCTTAACCTGTGTGTTTATAGGTGTAATGTGTATGTGTGTGGTTGTACGTGTATGTGTATGTGTGTGTGTGTGCGTGTGCGTGTGATTGCTCTTACAGTAAAACGAGGCGTGAGTCTCTTGATATCTTCCAGGGAAACATCAACAGCCATAACACCCAAGATGAGCTGGTTCTGAGATTTCTGAAAGACAAGAAGAATAGATTTATTTTTTTTTGTCTTATGAACCTCATGAAGTTCATGAAGACCCCCCCCCACCACATCCCCACCCCCCCACATCCCCACCCCCACCCCACCCACCAGAGAGGCCTGCTGCTGATGTTGTTCTTTCCTAGATGAGTCAAGCCTCTCGCGACCCCCCCCCCCCCAGTGAAGTTTGGATCAGTTTCCAAGCTAAACGGGGCGCCGCAGTTCAGTTGAATTCGGGACAACACTAATTCCCGCAAAGATCTGCGGCCACCGTGAGTCACTGACGAGGCATTTCCAGCGTCCCGCTTGATCCAGAACTGGAGGTGGGTTTATGTCCTTCTCGAGGTACAGTTACTGTACACTGTACATGTAAAGAATCCCTACGCTCATCTTGAACCACTTAGAAGCTACCGGATTGTTTGCCCTCTCTCTCTCCTTCTCCCTCTGTCTCTCTCTCTCTCTCATCTCTCGGTTTGATCTTGTTTTTTGATTTCACGTTGCGCGACACGGTCGATTCCTCCTTCCTGTGGAAGCACGTGGGCGGGCTTTGACCGACCACAGGGCGTCAACAGAAAGGAACCAGGATGTACTGTATGGCCACAACAAAGGCCAAGATGAAAGGGAAGGATGAGACGGTAATTGTCTGTATTCATAGTGCATGTTGATTGGTTTTAGTGTGGTAAACATTATGGCGGTGTTGAGGGACTCACCCGTAGGGGGTCAAAGTGTCAGAGGGGGTTAGTCAGTCACGTTAGATGAAGGTTGTACGTATGTATGGAGGAGCATTACAGTAGGTATGCACAGTATCAGACAAATAAGATGTAACATAGACGTCTCCTTTTTCTGGGGGGATCTGGGGGGACCCAGTGACGCTTATTGCTATGGATACCATATAAACAACACATCCTCATGTCGTTGATGTCGGTCGATGTGGGGCAGAAATTTCTACATTTTATGTTTTTCTTTAAAAAAATGAATGCCCTACTGCACCATACAAGAGTGTCACACAAAGGTAGCGAAGATATTCACTATTTTTCAAATAAAAATTGTTTTTGGACATACAAGGTTTCCACCCGTAACGATTATGTATAACAAACGTGTCACAGACTGACTGACTGACTGACTGATATGAGATACTGTTCAACGTTTTTCAGGCCAAGGACCCCCTAGCTGAGAGAGAGATGAAGCAGCGACCCCCTCTACTGTATATTGTATAACTTTGTGTTTCAGATTAAACTTTTTGTCCCCCTCTACACCTAATAGGCCTACCCCTTTGAAAAGAACAGAGATGCTGGCGTTCAAGTGGTTAATGTAAAAAAATAAATCATATCACAAAAAGATTTGGCGGCCCCCCTGTAGTAGCTCTGAGGACCCACTAGGGGTCCCACGTGGACCCCCGGATGAAGACCCCTGCTGTAGACTGAATGTGGATCTCGGACCAGCCTGTGACATCAGTCATTTATGATGTCAGATGCCTATGACATATCTATAATGTAATAACTCCAAATTTGAAAGTCTAAATATTTCAAAAAGTAAAACATAATGTGATATAATTTATATGTTAACAGTACATCAACAGGTAATGTATTATGAGGATGAAAACGTTTTTAAAAAAAAATGTATACAAAATAATGCAGGGCCCCCCACCCTGGGCAAGACCTGCGATGTTGGTTGTCTAGGAAGTTGACAACCGGAAATGGTTGAATTTGGCGGAAGTACCGCCCAAGGAAATGACGTTGATGCTTTACAAATCTGTTAACATTCTCCGTGAATGAAACGAGTGTTGTGATTGGTCAAAAAATATCGTTTCCGGGGGAAACGGAAATCTGTCCACTCAGGACTTCCTAGACACTCGCTGCTTTAGGTCGTGACCAGGCTCTTCTTTTCGCAGATGAGTGAGGCTGGGACCGAGGTTAAGGGCCCCCAGAGGACAGATAGATAAAAGAACGCACAGTTCTCCATCAGATCAAAGACTAAAGAGTGATTAGAGTGATTAACCACCTCAACCCTAGCCTCCCGACATTCGGCGAGAACCTCGGATCTACAAGCTCGTCTACAAGCGAGAATATCCGATCTACAAGCTGGGGGACCCTGGTCAACTAAGGAATACAGGGTTTAACCCATTAAGGCCTGTGTGGACGATTCTAAAAATGTCTTCTAACTAGCTACTGTTTATCAGTGGTTCTCAAACTTTTTCATGTCAAGGACCCCCAAAATGATATGTATTTGGCCACGGACCCCCATCTCAAAAATATTTTGTTCCAGGGACCCCCAGAAGCAAAGATTTTAGTTTAAAATGTATGCTTTAAAAAATATATATATATTCAAAGAATTTGAAAAAATATTCAGGATTTTTCAAAAATAGCAGATCTACAAGCTCATAGCTATGAGCTCAGCTATTTTTGTGACGCTATATTAACTCGTTTAGCTGGGGACCCCTTGCAAAACTAGGGGACCCCCAAAGTAGGCCTATAAAAAAATGGTTGAAGTGGTTAAAACGATTGTGACGCTATATTAATCCATTCAATCTAGAGATTAGATTTATTTGTCTATTCAAAAATAGCAGATGTACAAGCTCATAGCTAACGTACCTTGATGCCTCTGTCCTTGTCAGCTTTGGTGACCGTCTTGTTGAAGACTGGCAGCGTTCCTGTTATCACCAGTCCCAGTTCCTGACGGGGCAAAACGCACAACATTTTCATCATACAAACTAGAGCAGTAGTCCTCTCAAGATTTTAGTGTCCCAAATCTATATTTGGCCCCGGTACCCCATCCTAAATGTTTTTTTGCCAGGGACCCCCAGAAGAGAAGATTTATGCTAAAAAATTATCCCAATTATTCAACATTTTCGATATTTTTCAAAACTTTTCTAAAATAGCAGATGTACAAGCTCACAGCGCGGCACTAAGTGTCGCGCTGTGAGCTTGTATATCTGCTATTTTTAAATAGCCAACGTATAAAATGATGAAGTGGTTAAAATGAGTGTGATTCTGTATTAAAAAAAAAGATAATTTGGGGACCCCCAAGAACCCCCCCAAGGACCCCTGGGGGTCCTTGGGGGGGTCCCTGGGGGTCCCACAGAACCAATGAACTAGACCTCATTACAGTACTGTATGTCCAAAACAGTTACTTTTCAGGATTCAAATAAAAAAATAGCAAAAGTCGCAGATCCACAAGCTCAAAACACGACATGAAGTGTTTCGAGCTTGTAGATCTGCCACTTTTTGACGCTTTTGTCTGACGCTGTAGTATATGATCAAGTAGGTAATTTACGAAAAAAACACAAAAATATGGCGACATATAAATTCATATATAATTATGTTTGGTGTCCTATGCAGGAGACCCCGTATTCGAATCTCAGGTAGGACTTACGGATTACAGCTTTAGAAAGCAAGAGCTATTTTTTTCCTAAAAAGCAAAATCCATTTCATGGCCCGAAGGACAAATTTTAAATCATCCTCTGCTCCCAAAGCCCCAGTGCTGTCAACAAACACCCCCGACACTGTCACCGTTTTACACACACACACACACACACACACACACACACACACACACACACACACACACACACACGCGCACTACTATACTTGTGAGAACTCACGCACACACACACACACACACGCACACTACTATACTTGTGAGCACTCACGCACACACGCACACACACACACACACACACTACTATACTTGTGAGCACATCCAAGCGTATCAAATTGTAGGACGGTTTGCGATTTTTAACCTAAGTTGTACTTAGTTTGCATGGTGGCGTTGTGCGCCGAAAATCACTGATATTCAAGCCCATATGTAGATCTGCTATTTTCAGTGAGAAACACTGGCGCGTAACAAAGTACGAAATGCCTAATTTACAACCCAAAAAACCCAATCTAAATGTTTTCCAAACCGTTTTACAATTTCTCTTACGAGGCGTGGATCATGACAGTTGTCTCACAATGTAAATGTCTCAAATTCTACCATACTTGAGGAAAATTCGACCCTCACAAGTATAGTAATACAAGTACACACACGCACGCACGCACGCACGCACGTGACCTACAGGTCTGTGATATGCATTGTGATGGTAATGCGTGTAACATACCAGAGCATCCCAGTAGACGTTGGTCCATTGAACCTGCTTGGCTTTCCCAGCCGCTCGCACCATCGGTCTGCCCAACACATCAAGGTACTCCTGTTGGGGGGGGGAAGAGAGAGAGAGAGAGAGAGAGAGAGAGAGAGAGAGAGAGAGAGAGAGAGAGAGAGAAAGAGAGAGAGAGAGAGAGACAGAGAGAGAGAGAAAGGGATTCAGCCCAACCTCCAGCCACAAGAGGGCATACACAACACCGTCACAGACTTTTGAGGGAAAAAAAGTGATTGGCCAACATAAGATAAACAAGGTCAGAGTTTTACGAGTTGACTTTGATTTCAACTCGTTATTTTTTTGTGCTTTATTGATTTTAATTCTCCTCTCTTGCTGGTCTGGAGTTTTTTTTCCTAATAAAGTTGTTTTCTTATTTATAATTGTTTGTCTCCTCTCCCCTGGTCCACACACACATGAAAAGAGTACTTAGAAAAGCTCGGGGGATAAATTGTGTCTGAGACATGACCTTTGATACGATCTAAATGTCTCAATAGAGGAGCAGGGAGACAAAATACAACCACCCCAATTGTATAAGTTATATTGTATTAACCCATTGAGACCTGAAGCCGATTCTACATGTCTCGTAAATCTCAACAGTATTCTGAAAAACGTATGTTTCTATATCAGTGGTGCTCAAACTTTTTCATGTCAAGGACCCCCAAAATGATATGTATTTGGCCGCGGACCCCCATCAAAATATTTTGTTCCAGGGACCCCCAGAAGCAAAGATTTTAGTTAAAAATATTCGCTTTAAAATATATATATATTCAAAGATTTGCACACATTTTCACGATTTTTCAAAAATAGCAGATCTACAAGCTCGTAGCGCGGCACTCGGTGCCGCGCTATGAGCTTGTATATCTGCTATTTTTGAATAGCCCAAAGTGTAAAGTAATGCTTTTTAGCTCAAATCTAAAAATGACACAGTTCCAGGTCTTAATGGGTAAAATAGGGAAAATAGCAGATCAGCCGTTTTGCTGATGGTTATATGACAAAGTAGATAGAGCTTGAGTTGTTCATGAATGCGTGTCATGCACTGTACTGTACCTGTGTGTTGATTCTGATCGCCCCTATGGATGGGATTTCATAATAATAACCTGAAAGGGAAAATCAAAAACAAAACAAACATTGAGAACATTGATGGAGGATTCAGATGTCATCACAACATTATGGGATAGTCTCCATCACGTGGCTGAGCATGCTGGGGCTGATAAGTCGGTCTGAAGATCTATAAGTTCACAACACATTGCATTGTGAGATTTTACTTGTGGATCGTCTATTTTCTTTCTTACGGTACCCCATGGCACGACAAAGTTTAAACCACGGCTTAAATGTTTAATCAGACTAATTAATGTAGTTGATTAATAAATAAAATCTATTTGAATATTTTTCACATTGATTCACCTATGTGGGTGTGTGTGTATATTATATATATATATATTATCATTATTTAATGAATCAATAGTAATCATTAAAATAATTGATAGTTGCAACCCTATAACCTGCTGATCTTAACAATGTGATTTAATTGAATCATAAAAACAATGTGATTTATAAGCTACGATCCTTATAAACTTATTTTAATGAATAAAACATTATTTTAACTAATCTTTATGGTACAGTATGTTCATGTGCCCTGGTGTCCGGCAGGACACTACTGGTCAAGGCGCTCAGGTTGTGGGTTCAAAATCCACCGTGTTGCATCCGGCTTTGTCGAGCGTCTATGCAAAAACAATTGACCCGTTTTCAGGGGAGGGAAGCCAGGAGGGGAGGGTGATATTTGTCACTGCATGTATTGTCAGCAGGGAGTGTTGGGCGGGAGGAGTAGGACGAAGGCTCTACGTCCTCCCGGTGAGGGCTCCTCACTGGCAGGTGAGTCAGTAGGATACAACAGCAGTGACAACACAAGTGTGTGAGAGGGGAAGCGACTAAATTGCGGAGGAAAAGTGTTAAAAAGCAACAAAATAAAATAGAATCAAATAAAATGACACCTAACGGTCGACAAGTAGCACTGCCTGAAGCACAAACGTGGATTGCCTCTTGGCCTAGCAGTGGATGTTTGGTCTCCCATGTAGGAGACACGTGTTTGAATTCCGGATAGAACATAAAAGTTACAGATTGCAGCTCTAAGTTGTTTTAAACACAGAGCCAACATTAACCAGACAGACGTAAAAAGGGAGTAGATGAATGATTCTGTGGAAGCATAATTTGCTGACCAATCCTTAAGGCTTCGTTGCACAACAAACCTCTATAGAAATTTCTATTGTGAAACATAGCATATATTTCACAATAGATGTCCGACCAAACACAAAAAATAATTTATCGATTTGTAACTCGATTTTATTGTGCACGGGTTGTTATTTATTGTCGAGGTCGTGCTGCCTCGGATCTTATCTTGAGGTAGTAAAGAACCTGCGGATGTCAAATGTTTGTTAACATTCTCAAAATGGAGAATTCCGCAGCAATCGGCACAGTCAACGTAGTACCTTTGTTTGTTTTTCTTTTCTTTCTAAGTGTTAGCTTGTTAGCCTAGCATAAAGTAATGCCTAGCTGTACCATTGTTGTTGCATGCCATCCACTGGATTGGTGCTTTGTCGTAGTTGTGCTGACCCACTGAGAATGTAAAGATACGAACCTGTGGACAGAACACACAGTTAAGAGACCAAAGACTGGATTAAGCAAAAGAGAATTCTACACATGCTACCTCTACGTTATTGTTGTAAATGAATGAATGAAATTCATTCATTAATAATGTATTTATTTATTTATTCTGTGTCTTGTCTTAAGACCCATATTTGGTAATCATAAGATAATTAGAAAATGTTACATTCACTTCCCAATAACTGAAAGACATATTGAAATTATTATAATTGATAACACAAGGAGACAAAATGAGAACACAATGTTCTCTTTGTTGGCTAATTCCAGACTTTCTCTAAGTAATCAGCAAATGCAAATACTATACCTTGTGTTTACAAAAAAAAAACATTTACATCTCTCTGCATCACTTTAAGGGTGGATGTAAATGATATTGCTTTGATAAAATAAGTGTTAAATAGCCCTAGAGTAAATTCTGCAAGTAATCATTGCAATATACTTTTTATTCAGTTTATTTTCAGCTTGGGATACCAATTTTATCCAATCAAGTCATACAAGATACAGGATAAACAAGTGAAATTGGAAGTAATGAAACAAAAAAACATGAGCAGACAGAATTGGAACTATACATTTGAAGCTGATAAATTATCTTGTGGGGTCCTCTCTTCTGATTGGACCAAATTGGTGTGAGCGCGCGCGTGCGTGCGTGCGTGCGTGTGTGTGTGTGTTGTTTCCAGGCCTACTCTCTTGTCAGCGTTGTACGTGTCAAATATCTCCTTGGCCCTCTCCTCTCCGCCGTCAGTGAAGAGCATGATGATTTTGTTACAGTTGGCCCTCGAAACGTTCCCCTGTGGGATAAATAAAAGAGCAACATAAACATCATGAAGAATAAAATATAATCAGTGATGGAATAAGTACTGACATTTTTTACTTGAGTTAAAATATGTAGAAATACTCTGATCCAAGTAAAAGTCTGGTATTCAGAATTTACTTGAGTAAAAGTACAAAAGTATTGGTACCAAATGGAGAAACATCTTTTGAAAATAGCAGATCTGCACTCAGGTGCCGCAGTGGTAAAGTCCCTGCCCACCACCACGGAGGTTGTGGGTTCGAATCCAACGTGGTGCAACCGGCTTTGTCGAGCATCTATGCCATTGGTTCTCAAAGTGGGGTCCGGGGACCCCCAGGGGTCCTTGAGGGAGTTCCAGGGGGCCCCCAGCTAAATGATAGATTAGGCACCAAATGGACCCTTATGGGTCTGTAACTCTGAGAGTGTACAAATGGAACCAAATGGACCCTAACGGGTCCATTTGGTTCCATTTGTACACTCTCAGAGTTAAATTGACATAGATTTTACAATATAAATTGCGGTCCAAGTGATATAAATGCCATTAAATGGGGGTCTGTAGCCCTAATGCATGTCAAACTGGGGGTCCTTGAAATTAAAATGGTTGAGAATCACTGCTAGAGCCGTAAAAAAATCTTCTCTTATAGGGGTCCCTGGCATATCTTTTGAAATGGGGGTCCGCGGGCTAATAAGTGTCAATTTGGGGGTCCTTGACATGAAAAAGTTTGAGAACCACTGGTCTATCTATGCGAATACAATTGGCCCGTGTTCGGGGGAAGGAAAGCCGGACGGGGAGGGTGATATTGGTCATTGCACGTACTCCTACGGGCTGGGGGGGCGGCATCTGTCAGCGGGGAGTGTTGGGCGGGAGGAGTAGGACGAATGCTCTACGTCCTCCCGGTGAGGGCTCCTCACTGGCAGGTGAGTCAGTAGGATACGACAGCAGTGACAACACAGAAATGTGTGTGGGGAGGAATTAATTGGCATAACGACTAAATTGGGGAGAAAAAGGGGGTACAAACGTATTGTCTACTTTACATTTATAAAAAGAAAAGAAAATAGCAGATCTACAAGCGACGCGTTGTGAGCTTGTATTGGCTATTTTCAAGCAGCCGAAGTATATAGGGCTGACGTGGTTAATGTATGTTTTGTTATAATAATCTAAATCTACAAAGTAACTAGCAACTTCAGTCTAAAATAACTGTAGTGGAATAAAAAGTACAATATTTGCCTCTAATATTGAAGGTACGATATTCAACCACTTTCAACCAGGCGTCCCTATGTTGGGTATGTCATTATTGTCCAACATTTTCAACGTTTTTTTCAAACATTTCCTTTTTTTTAATGTTCAAACCATTTCAACAATTTTCTTCCAAAAAAATGTAATAAAACAAATGAATGAAAAAGCAATCCTAAAGCCAAATGGTTAGGACTACATACCATATGCATATGGGCACAAGGATCTGATCAGTGAGTCCTCGGTTTGATTCCTGACCATTGCTAACAGTCATCCCCCTACTCTCTCTACAATTCCTGCCTCTTTCCACTGTCGCTGTCAATAAAGTATACATTGAAAGTATAAAATAGGGCTTAAGACATTAAGAGAACAAGATTGTTTATCGTTAAATCCGTCCCCTCCAGATCTCTCAGCTGATCCAAGGATATAATCCAGGTTACAAGGCCACTTAGTTAACCTTCTAGGTTATGATCTATTTGACATGACAACCTTTAACATAACTCATACACAGTCAGACATATGGACACATGCACACAAGCTGGAAAGGATCAGAATATTCTGCCATCTGCTCTCATGTGATGAAAGACTGCAGTCTCTAATATGACCAGAAGAGGGAGACAGAGTTCTTTGAAGCCTTCAACAGAATCCATTGGGTTTAAGTTACTCATGAAATGATATGTTATGATTTAAGGCAGTGGCTCTAGGAACCTCTAGGCTGATTTCATATAGTTACATCAACACTGCAAATTGATTTGTGTTTTTCATTAGACGATACTGGAAGAATTTATAGAAAACCAGTGGTGGAAAAAGTACTGAAATTTCTTACTTAAGTAAAAGTATCAATACTGCAATGTAGAAATACTCTGTCAGGGCGCGCTCCCACCGCACTTTTATTTTACCTCTGGGGCAGAATCTGCCAATGCTTTGTCAATGCAAATGCGTGGATTCTTGGAAAAAATCCGCAAGACCAGGAATCCACGCATTCGCATTGACAAAGCATTGGCAGATTCTGCCCCAGAGGTAAAATAAAAGTGCGGTGGGAGCGCGCCCTTACAAGTAAAAGTCTAAATTTCTAAATATACTTGAGAAAAAGTACAAAAGTATTGGTATCAAAATATACTTGAAGTACAAATGTAAAAATACTCATTATGCAGAATGTCCCATTTCACAAGTTTTCAAATGTATAAAAAGCTTTTGAAAATAGCAGATCCACAAGCTCACAATACGTCGCATCGCAACGCATTGTGAGCTTGTAGATCGGCTATTTTCAAATGGCCGAAATGTATATAGGGCTGAAGTGGGTAATGTCTGTTTTGTAATAATAATCAAAATCTACAAAGTAACCAGTAACTAAAGCTTTCAAATTGTAGTGGAGTAAAAGTATAATATTTGCCTCTGGGATGTAGTGGAGTAGAGTAAGTACTTGTACTTGAGTAAATGTACTTAGTTACATTACACCACTGTAGAAAACAACTTGAGTACATTTACAAGTAATGCACTTGAGTACAAATTTGAGGAATTTTTACTTTACTGGTGTATTTCCATTTTTCTATACATTTTTGCGTCTACTCCACTACATCTCAGAGGCAAATATTGTAGTTTTACTCCACTACAATAATTTGAAAACTTTAGTTTAACATAGTTTAACATACATTAACCACTTCAGCCCTATATACAGTACATTTCAGCCATTTGAAAATAGACGATCTCCAAGCTCACAATGCGTCACGATGCGACGCATTGTGAGCTTGTAGATCGGCTATTTTCAAATGATTAGTACACATGTTATACATTTGAAATCTACTCATTATGCAGAATGTCCCACTTCACGGGACATTCTGCATAATGAGTACTTTCTAATTTTGGTACTTTAAGTACATTTTCATACCAATACTTTTGTACTTTTACTCAAGTAAATTTTGAATCCTGGACTTTTACTTGTAACAGAGTATTTCTACATTGCAGTATCGATTTGAGTACTTTTTCCACCACTGGTGAGTTTATAAACTATGATGGAAAATAGGGAGTGAGGTAGGAAAGGAAGGAATGAAGGCTGGATGAAAGGAAGGAAGGAAGGATGTAACGAGGGAGGACAGGCATTAAGGAAGGAAGCAGGGAGGTAAGGATGGGTAAGCCTGTCACAATTATTACATAATCGCCTAATCGCAATAATTTGAGATAATCACAATTATTTTTCATAATCTTTTTCATGTTGAAAATGTGCATACATTTTTTTTTTACATTTCCCAAAAATAGCAGAAATAGCTGATCTACAAGCTTATAACACGTCACGCGTTGTAAGCTTGTAGATCAGCTTATTTCTGCTATTTTAACATTGTTTTGTCAAAATTAGATTAAATGTGTCAGTAATTTCTTAGTATATTTAAGTTATTTGTCAGCCCTGTGCAATTTGTGATTATGAAGCCTAAAAAACAAACACAAATTAAAACGTTACAGTGTTCAATGCCTAACGCACAATTAAATCTTTAAATCGCAAATATTTGTGTGACAATTAATCGTCAGCTTAAATGTGTAATCGTGACAGCCCTAAGGAGGGGGAGAAAGGAAGGAAAATGCGAAGATGAAAGGGAAGGAACCTACCGGTGCGAGCTGTTGGAAGGCCAGCTCGAAGCCACCCCGGTAGTTGGTGGTGCCCTTGGCGGTGATGTTTTGCACCGCGTCCTTCAGTACCTTCTTGTTGCGGACGTTGGCCTGCACCAGGTGCTCGAAGCAGGCCACCGGCGTGGCCTTGTCACTGAACTGGAAGGGAAAAGGGATAGGAGGAATGACGGGAGAGGCGGAGGAGGGAGAGACAGCCACTTGCATAATATCTCATATAAATGCAAGGATTCTCAACATATGGGGTCGGGGGGGGGGGGGAGCGGATCGTGTGCTTGCTTTCAGGGAGGACACCCCCATATGAACGGAGCAGTAAAGGGTGTTTGGGTGATGCTGGGTTCCCACCATTAGACTCAATTCTAATTGGCTCCTAAATAAGCATTCAATCATTCTGGTTTTTGTTTGTTCTTACATTACAGCCTCATCCAGTTATGACAAACGCATGCATTTTTTAACCACTTTCAACCTCGCGTTACGATCTGGGAGTGAGAATGTGTGGATGACAAAGGTCTTAAAGGGAAATTTCACTTTTTTTGGGGTCATTTTGTCGTCTACTCGGGCTTTTGTCAGCCCCCCAGACAGTTTTTAAGTTGCTTGATTCAGTATTTAGATATTTGATATTCATTTTATCAGACAGACTTTATCGCCCCCTTCCTATAAAAACCCATTGTAACTTCAAACTCCATTTTAACCATGATAGATTCATCCAAAACACCCGTCCTTGGTTCTGGTCAAACCAGTTGTTTGAAGTTACAATGGGTTTGTATAGGAAGGGGCCGTGTCTGGTTTGTATAGGAAGGGTGCTCCCAAAAGCCTGAGTAGACGATAAAATGACCCAAACATTTTTTTAAAGTGAAATATCCATTTAAGTGGTTAATACAAGTCACAAATGGTCAAAGCATTTGACACCACATACTGTATGCATTAAAATCTTACAGACCGAGGGGGACTGAGGGGTTGAAAGGACAAGAGGAAAGGATGTGAGACAAGCGGTATAAGGAAATACAAAAAGACATGGATTATTGAGAGAATACCGTCAGAGAAATGGATCATAACAGGTGAGTGGAGAAAAATAATATCAGCACTGTATTATTATACAAAAATGACATATGTTAATAAAATCAGCAAAGACACACACGCACGCACACGCACACACACACACACACACACACACACACACACACACACACACACACACACACACACAGTGTCTACAGAGGACTGAGAGATAGCTCATTAATACACAACATCTGCCTTGGCAGAGACTGCAAGATTCTCTTTCTCTCTCTCTCTCTCTCTCTCCCTCTCTCTCTCTCTCAAAAAGTACTCAAATTGTGTTACTTAAGTAAAAGTATCAATACCACAATGTAGAAATACTGCATTACAGGTAAAAGTCCGGAATTCAAAATGTACTTGAGTAAAAGTACAAAAGTATTGGTATGACAATATACTTACAGTACCGAAAGTAAAAGTAGAGAGAGAGTCATTATGCAGGATGTCCCATTTCAAGTGTTTTCAATTTCAAAATGTATAAAAATCTTTTGAAAATAGCCAACACGCTCACAACTCGTTGCGACGCGTTGTGGGCTTGTAGATGGATTGGGGCATGTGTGTGCTATTTTCAAATAGCCGAAAGATATATAGAGAGTAAAAGTACAATGGTTTCCTCAGAGATGTAGTAGAGTATAAGTAAAAGTATTACAAATTAGAAATGCTCCACTAAAGTAAAAACACATCAACATTCTACTTATTGTAAGTTGTACTAAAAAGTACAGTACTTGAGTCAATATTACTTTACACCTCTGCTCACACACACACACACACACACCCACGCACGCACCCGCGCACAATGGGTGCTGTGTAGCAATCCCATAAAATCTCATATAATCTCCGTTAATAAATGATTTACAGATACCTTTCTACTGCTGTCAAGGATTTCATTTGGATTATATAATTTTCAAAGGCTGAACTTCGCTCACAAACGGCCACATCCATCATTTTGCAATGAATCTATATTCACTGCAGCACACACATACACACACACACTCGCTCGCACGCATGCACGAGTGCGCGTGTGAGCACACACACACACACACACACACACACACACACACACACACACACACACACACACACACACACACACACACACACACACACACACACACACACACACACACACACACACACACACACACACACAGATTGCCAGTTACATAATAATACCGTCTATTTGGTTTGTGTTTCTTTTACATGATCCCACATTACATAAATTTCCCTTAATTACAATATAATGCTGCGTTACACAAATGACACACTAATTGCTCAGACAACAAATAATACAGCTGGATTAAATGGGATTAATATTTGTCAGATGGGATGAATTTGTCCTTTTATAGGAGCCCTGAACACACACACACACACACACACACACACACACACACACACACACACACACACACACACACACACACACACACACACACACACACACACACACACACACACACACACACACACACACAGTATTAAACAAAGATCTTCTCTTCAGGGGGTCTGCTACTAAAAACATATGGAAACGTCTAGACTCAGGTCACATGCACCAACCCCCCCCCCCCCCAACCCCCCTGAACAATGCACTAACCCAGACATAAACACATTTGGGCTATCTTATTAGGAAACGCAATATCAGAGCTTCAATATTATGCTCCTGGAAAACGTCTGAAACACTGGCTGCGAGCCACCAATATACTTATGATGTAGCTGCCTAATTTCATCAGCTTCAAAAGCCCTTCCAGATAGCTGCTGGGCCTAACAACAACAACAACAACACAAACAGTTCCCCCTATTAGGCAAATGGAAAGCAAATGTAATTAAAAATATCAGTTCATTTCCAAAGCAAACAAGACGAGAAACAGAGAGACAGAGAGAGAGAGAGAGAGAGAGAGAGAGAGAGAGAGAGAGAGAGAGAGAGAGAGAGAGAGAGAGAAACAGTATTATTCCCTGCATATGTGCAGCTTTTGAAGAAAGCATGGCATTTCTTTGATACCTAATCAACGATGACAGATGCAGAGGGTCTCTTATCATGCTGTGATCATTACCTACACACTGAGGTTACAGTATAAATGAAGTTTTCTAATAAGAACATTGATTAACCCTTTAAGACCTGGAACTGTGTCATTTTTAGATTTGAGCTAAAAAGCATTATTTTACACTTTGGGCTATTCAAAAATAGCAGATATACAAGCTCATAGCGCGGCACCGAGTGCCGCGCTACGAGCTTGTAGATCTGCTATTTTTGAAAAATCGTGAAAATGTGTGCAAATCTTCTGAATATATATATTTTTAAAGCGAACATTCTTAACTCAAATCTTTGCTTCTTGGGGTCCCTGGAACAAAATATTTTGATGGGGGTCCGCGGCCAAATATATATAATTTTGGGGGTCCTTGACATGAAAAAGATTGAGCACCACTGATATAGAAACATACATTTTTCAGAAAAGTTGAGATTTAGGAGACACGTAGAATCTCAATGGGTTAAAGGCATATACAAGGCATATGCAGGACACAAGGCATATGTATTATGTAGTACGAGTATTCAAACTACAACAAAGGTGGCGGCGTATGTTGTGTCCAATCCGGTGTGCCGTCTGCTTTAGATTAGGGTTGGTCGATGTTTGCTCGAATTTCTAATCATATGTCAAAACTCACCGAAACCTAACTCCCGTACGAAAAAAAAAACTATCAGAGTCATTGGATGGTACCCTGACCATTCAACCCTACTGTTCCATGCAATAGTTATAAGATATAATGGATTACAGTGAAGTTAATGTTGTTGACTGAACTTATTCCACATATACCTTCTTTCAACACTCTCTTTCTCTCTCTCTCTCTTTCATTGTTCTGTTTACGCGGGACGCGGGGCTAAACGTTCACAACACATTGAAGGCCCATTAAATATCCTCGTCGATTCGGAGTAGACTGAGTCGTTAACTCTCTCACTGCCAGACTTATTTCTGGCGTTTTTTCTTACCTTTTGAAGTAGTCCCAGAATATTTATCTCCAGTATGATCGATCCCCTGATGGTTGCTAATCACAGAGGTTTTTCACTGTGCTTCCG
Source organism: Gymnoscopelus microlampas (assembly GCF_963454915.1). Taxonomy (NCBI): domain Eukaryota; kingdom Metazoa; phylum Chordata; class Actinopteri; order Myctophiformes; family Myctophidae; genus Gymnoscopelus; species Gymnoscopelus microlampas. The sequence goes on along the minus strand of NC_139960.1, from coordinate 34,527,042 downwards.
CGAAAAAAATAATAATGTCACCGCGAGCTCCCGTTCGCTTTTATACGCCTCTGAAAATAGCATGTCTCGGCCAAAAATACATAGTAAAAAAAAAAGGACACAGGAGCCAAGATACAGGATTTTTAAGTAATGAGTTAAACAGGGAGTGAATGGAGCAGTAAATCTTCGGTCGTGTTATCTCTGTTCTCCATTTTTTTTTTTTTTTTTTTATCGTCCAAACTCGTCCCTGGCAGCCAGGGCGTTATGAAGATGTCTCATCATAAGTCATCCTTGGCAGTAAGAGAGACCAGTCCTTATAATGCGTTGTCTGACGTCTGACGTCAAATATCGTTTTTGTGACGGCGAATTTTGTGATGGATCCCCCCCCCCCCCAAAGCTGGGGACCCCTGATCAAATGGACCTGGAGGCTGATTCGAGTGTTGCGCAGAGCAGAAAGTGTTTGACAGAAGGCCTTCATTCATCAGTGAACAGGAGATACATTGGCATGTCAAGATTGCTTTTGAAAATAGCAGATGTAGTGTATATGATGATACGATATAAATAGCCAATGCTCAAGTGGCTTAACAGTTGCTTCTTATGGGCTTGTTTTCATAGACCTGTCGCTTGCTTCTCTCGCAAATTCTGGCAGCACTGCTTCAAAGTGAAGTTGGTGGTTAGTGCGAACGTGTTTACTGACTGGGCTGTGGACGCAAACACCGAGGATTTTAACCCATTAAGACCTGAGGCGATTCTGAAAAATGTTTTCTAAATCCTAACGTTTTTTTGAAAAAAATCTGAAAAATAGCAGATCTACAAGCTCATAGTGCGGCACTCGGTGCCGCGCTATGAGCTTGTATATCTGCTATTTTTGAATAGCCAAAGAAATCTAAAGTGACACAGATGCGTTCCAGGTCTTAATGGGTTAAAGTTGATGGATGGAGTTCATGTCACTGAACTCCTGTTGGCCAGATGTGCCCACAGCATTTCAATTGGGCCGACAGCACCATGGTCCATGTTTCATTCTTATCTAAGGGACACTCGTTGTGTCGCATCACGTCTTCAATCTTGTCAACCACTTTCAACTGGGCATCGCCGTTTCGGGGCATGTGTGTGCACATGCATGTCCGCAGTCCGCACGTGGATGTGCATAATCACACTCTAATGCATGCGCTAAGAGTAGCTCACCAACAAGCATGTGTGCATGCATGCACATATGCAGCCACAATAAACCCATCTGCGTGTGACCACCAGTCAGTAGTGGTGATTGAGGTACGCCGATTTGTTACATAAGTAAAAGTAGTAATAGCACAATGTAAAACGTCAAATTCCTTCATTCAAAATGTGCCTTGAGTAAAATTACAACTCTGGGTATCACAATATACTTACAGTATCAAATGTAAAAGTAGGCTACTTATTGTTCATTTCACAATGCGATTATTAGTAATGCATTGATGTTCTGGTTGGTGGATTGTTTATCTAATCATCTATTTATTTATGTCTTGCTAGATAGATTAACCTACAATAATACATCCTCATTTATCAGTTAATGTATGTTTTGTATTAATATTCTAAATCGGCATAGTAACTAGCAACTAAAGCTGTCAAATAAAGTATATAAAATATGTGAAGTACAGTATAAGTACCACAAAATCTGCCTTACTCAAGTAAATGTACTTTGTTACTTTGCACCAATGGCCAGCACGCAGCAATACACACTGCTCATCACACCAACATAGAATTCCTCAGCACAGATAATACTGTGTACTTTCTAATATGACTGTCTTGAATATGTACTAATAAGAGGCATCCATATCAAAGCAGTGCGTGTCAATACTCACATTGACCACGTTGACAAAGTCGTCATCGGAGAGCGTCTCCAGCATCTCGTTGACGGATTGACGGATGAGTTTGAGGGTGAGACCAGACACACTGCCACTCCTGCAGGGTCACAAACATCATAGACCAATAGAAATAAACATATTTGCATGTAATCATGTACAAAGTTATGATGGATGCAAGAGGACATATTTTGCACTCTGCTGTCACCATTCTCAACACCCTAGTAAAAAAAAAATCCTATAGGACTTTCCAATAGGATCCTAAGGGATTTTGAAATTCCAAGGATTTTTTTGACTAGGGCAGGGACATAATAAAATATATTTGTTATTGTTTACTGTGTAACCAGAATATAAATTTCATGAAACACACAAAGCACAACACTCCGCAATACCGAACAAGATTTACAGGACGGATTCCCCTGAACCCTAATTAATACTCCATGGTAAGACGGTGTCGCTTGCTTAGAAGAGCCGATCTACAAGCTAACAATGTGTTGCGAAGCGACACGTTGTTAGCTTGTACATCAGTTCTTAAAGGCAAGCAACACACTCCTGCGATGGTGTACAAATTAAGCTTTAATCAGCCGTGGGAAGATCAGAAACATTGTTAATGAGCTGTGACACGGGGAGCTTTGATTAAAGCAGAGATAACAAATGATACCCTGAAGATACACAAACACACACAGGCCCCGCGACTGTGAGTGTTTCTCCCTGGGAAGAGCAACATAAAAATATACAACCATCATCCATCACGCTACTAGAAAGGCTAAAGTATTCGAAAGTACATGCATTTAAAAAATACAAAGTACAAATTATAAAGTACATTTTCTTTTTAACATCAATGCATTGCTGTGAAAAAAAAAGCAAAGGTTTCCCCTCCCAAAAAAAAATCAATTGTAGTTGCGTCGCATAGATCTGCTGTTTTCACTCTATTTGAAATAGGACTTATAAGTGGTTTATTCAGAACATTTCTTTCCTAGAAATGTAGGGTCTAAAGTATGGAGTCAAAACTACAATATTTGTCATTGAAATGTAGTGGAGTGAAAGTATCCAAAAAAGTAAAGTACAGATACTCAAAAACATGTACTTAAGTAGGCCTACAGTACTCAACATTCTAAAGTACTCTGATGATACAGTTTTGATTTCTCTTTTGGATAGTTCCAGTGATCCTGGACTGCACCAACACAGAGTAAATAAGGTGGTGGAATGGAGTGATAACAACGCTCTTATCATTAACACAAAAAAGACAGAAGAGATTGTTTTTGGTGCCCCACTAGAGATCCCCTATTACTATTCATAGTGAACAGATCAACCAGGTATGTTCGTATACATACCTAGGAGTAGTAATAGACCACCTTTTGTCATGGAAAGACCAGATTGAATCAGTGGGTAAGAAGACAAAACAAAGAGTCTATTTCCTTCGCCGTCTGAGATCTTTTGGTGCTAGTAGACAGATTCTTCTTTTGTTTTTCACTTCTGTTATTATGAGTGTCCTGCAGTACTGTAGTACCACCTGGTATGGATGTCTGTCTGTAGCTTTAAAGTCACAACTGCTGCAACAAGTGAACATTTGTTCAAAGATTGTTGGACAACCACTTCAGAGGCTCTATACATCTACGTATGATAACAGTATGATAAGGTTGGCAAGGAATATCACTTCAAACACTAGCCATGCTTTGTATGGAGAATATAGGTTGCTGCCTTCAGGAAGGAGATACAGTGTTCCTACATACAATAAGGTCAAACTGAAGAGGTCCTTTGTCCATCAGACGACATTGAGGCTTAATCAGGAGTTATAAGCCAGGGGTAGGCTGAGTGGTGGACATTGCTCTTGTCTTTGCATGTCTTTATGTATGTATTTGTATTTTGTTGTTTTCTTGTGTCATGTCAAATGTGTGTACTGTTATATGTTGCATACATGGCTGTTTCTGGGTCGCAAGACAAATTTCAGTGCAAACTGACAATAAAGTATTATCGTATCGTATCGTATCGTAACTAAATGTCCATTGAGTGACTAACAGTCAAAATGTGTAACTTTATCAATTAAACAAAAGTTATTTTTGATATTATCTTTCACTGATATGTTTTTTTATACTATCCATTAGTTTTTTGACAACTTTTTGAAGTAAATGTACGAATCCTAATACGAATCCTAATCAACTATTTAGACTGCTTTAACGGTCTACTGTCTAAGGAAAAGAGGGGGACCTCAGTCAAAAGAGTATATAGTAGAGTTTAAGTGGTTAATGAGATCATTTTCTTATTTTTGAGCAGTTTCTTATTTTTTCCCCTGCAATTACTGAGAGCGTCAGAACACTTGAATACCATATTCTCTTCTCATTATCTATTGTTTCTATGCATGGAATAGTATGGATGTACAGTACAGTAGAGGAATGCAAGATGTACCTCAGAATGTTGAGGTATAATCCAGTTATCCAAGTTTTGAAACAAAATAATTGAATAAACCAAGCAAACTTTTCCTTAGAAAGTAGAACTGTTTGCTTTAATGATGTTCTATATAATAACTGCCTTACTAAACTGGACTATAAATGTTGGTCTATAAATGATAATACAGATGTGCCACTTCAAAACTTCACATGTCCTGCCATCGCCAAGACAGTACATTTTCAGGGGATTCCCAGGGCAATAAGAGGGACAAAGAAGGGCATTTAAAATGCTGAATTATTTTGATGATCACTGCTTTTATGATGCTAATTAATTTGAGCAACTGGTCAAATCACCTTTCGCCTCATAATGAGTCTGACACCTTCTTAAACACACATTCTTTTGTTCTCATGTATATGGATGTCTGTTGAAGGGAAAAACGGGGGTGTGTAGTGACAACTTATTTTCAGGGGCAAAACAGTGCATTTTAAGGGCAGAAAATGGAGGGAAAAATGCATTTTCAGGGGACTTTCAGGGAAAGAACAGTAACGTGTGAAGTTTTGAAGTGGCACATCTGTATATAAATACTCATCTTAAGTGGTTACAGGTAGACGTAGAGAAATGGACAGGACCGAAAACAAACTAACGTTTTTTAATCTTCCTTTTGACTCTTTTGATGCCTGAAAGCCTGTCAGTCTTTTTGCGGGCCAATTATCGGCGTCCCCGTTAACCTATTAAGACCTGAGGCCGATTCTACAACATAATGTCTTCTAAATCCAAACAGTTTTCTGAAAAACTATTGTTGTCTGGTTACCTTTTTCACGTCAAGGCCCCCCAAAATTATATGTATTTGGTCGTGGACCCCCATCTCAAAATATTCTGTTCCAGGGACCCCCCCCCCCCCAGAAGCAAAGATTTGAGTTAAAAATGTTTGTTTAAAAAAAAAGTATATATATATATATTCAAAGGTTTGCACAAATGTTCACAATTTTTCAAGAATAGCAGATCTACAAGCTCATATGAGCTTGTATATCTGCTATTTTTGAACAGCCAAAGAAATCTAAAAATGACACAGATGCGTTCCTGGTCTTAATGGGTTATTGGCTTTGAGCAGTTTGAAATGTATTTTTTTCATTTATCATATTGTGTTGTCATTTAGCCCCGGTGTGGTGCCAGTAGCTCCATTCCACCGCGGTTATTAATTGGTCGAGCAGTGTGCAGATATGTCATGGGGGACGTCCAGCTCCGACAAATCACTTATAATTCTTTGACAGCATGGCAGCAGATTTACGGTGAATTCCTCTCACGCATACTGTAACCAGAAAAGCATAATAGTCGCTGTTTCGGGTGGAAACCTTGTATACGTCCAAAACCGTAACTTTTCAGGAATTGGGGGGGGGGGGGGGAGGACCTGTGGATTCCAGTGGATCCAATGTGGTTGTTAGTTAGTCACAAGCTCTGCTGTTAATATACTTTTAATTGGTTAACCCATTCAAACCGGGAAAGCATCTGTGTCGTTTTAGTTTTGTACAGCAAAAACAGCAGATCTACAAGCTCGTAGCGCGTCACTTCGCTTGTAGATCTGCCATTTTTTTTTTATCCTGACAATTTGTGCAAATCTTTGAATATATAAATTATTTTAAAGCGATCATTTTTAACTCAAATCTTTGCTTCTGGGGGTCCCTGTAACAACATACATATATATATATATATATATATCATAATCAGTGGGTCAGCAGAGATGAGAGGACTAGCATGAAGGGCCTCTCAACAGAGTGGCATGAGAGTGACATAAGGGTGCATCATAAGGTTAGCATAAGGGGATTCCCAGATTGGCATAAGGGTGACATAAGGTTGACAAAAGGGTGAAGGGTGACACTCACGCATCCACCAGAATCAGCATGTCCTTGGGTGAGGCCGCCCCCTGGATGTACCTGAAGAGTAAGCAGACAGAGACTCTTACACACGTTACAATGCATGTGTACACTGAATGGCGTGTCTACCTGCATGTGTTATTAGACCCCCAAATAGACACTTATTAGACCGCGGACCCCCATTTGAAAAGATAAGCCAGATATGACCCCCATATGAGAAGAGTTTTACGGCTCTCTAGCAGTGATTTCAACCATTTTAATTTCAAGGACCCCCAGTTTGACATGCATTAGGCTACGGACCCCCATTTAATGACATGCATGTCTCTGGGACCCCAATTCATATTGTAAAATCAAAGTTAATTTAGCTCTGAGAGTGTACAAATGGAACCAAATGGACCCGTTAGGGTCCATTTGGTTCCATTTGTACACTCTCAGAGTTACAGACCCATAAGGGTCCATCTGGTCCCTGTCCATCATTTAGCTGGGGACCCCCTGGAACCCCCTCAAGTACCCCTGGGGGTCCTCGGACCCCACTTTGAGAACCAATGCTGTATGGTACTGTATGTCTACCTGCACACGTTAGCATGCATGTGTACACTGTATGGTGTGTCTACCTGTACACGTTAGAATGCATGTGTACACTGTATGGTGTGTGTCTACCTGTACACGTTAGAATGCATGTGTACGTTGTGTCTACCTGCACATGTGAAGCCGAAACCAAAAAAATGTTAGCCCAATTTATACTTATACAAATAACACAAGCTCACAGTGTGAAACCATGAAACCTTTAAGGCCTTTTACTGAAGTAAAAAATCTTAGTACTTCTTCCACCACTGGTCTTGGGTTATGTCACAGTCACAGAAGTGACACGGCCATATATGGAGGACCATTGAAACTGGCAGGCTGTGGATAGCTGGGAAATGCAGTTAGCTAATTATCAATTATTACAATCTTTTTTGTGTGTTTATTGTCCATTTTTTATTAGCAAAATTTCAAGAGAAAAAGAAAAAGAAAAAAGTCAACCTTTTTGGGTAATCTTTTTTACTTGTGCGGTGCATTGAGGACGAACAGACAAACTAAAAGCAGTCTATGAAATAATAATAGTATATGTTGCATTCTTCCAACCATATTGCATTCAAATGAACGACTGAAAGTGATTATACAGTATAATACAGATTATGGTGCTGTAGTATAGTGCACAATATATTCGATCACATTTTGTCCAATTAAGCCGGTCTATACAAAGCCTCTGATTGGAGGAGTAAGTTTGATTGACAATGTCAACTAAAGCCTAGTCTCTCTGGAACATCTCCCTGCAAATCCCACCTTCCTTCAAAGGTTTTCTTTAGCTGGGGTGGGGGTTTTGCATGAATTTGTCCCCACAATAAGCCTTATATGACATTCACACAAACCAAACTGACTCAATCTCTCCACTGCACACCGATACACCACCGCAGTGTTAGAACATCCCTTTGTCTGAATCACGAGCAATAAGTCACGTTCCAAGTTCACCAAGGTGTTTATTTCATCACATTGCCCATGACGATGCCCAACACAAAGAACAGCAAGAGGAGGGCCGCCTCCAGCACCTTGTGGGCACGGTGGCCCTCCTCCTTCACCATGTGCTGCGGTGGCACCACGTTGCTCTTGCTCACTTGCCAACCGGAATCCTCCCGAATCCGTTTGTTCTCTTCCTGTAGCCTCAGTACTTCCATCAGCAGCCCCTTGCACTGCTCCATGAGAGTCACCTTTTCGTTGTCCAGCGTGTAGCTTATGGACGGCGCGGAGGACTTCAGCAGGCCGGGCGACGTCGTCATCTTGCTGGACTCGGTGTCGTGCGTCTCCGCTTTTTCCAGGGGCAGCTCGAACACGCATCTCAGCTTGGAATCCATCAGTTCACCTGGCTTGGCCTCCTCCCAAACCCCCTCCATGCTGGTCATGCCAGCGGGTGCCAGCAGGGACTGAACCCTAAACTTGTGTTGGCTCTTTTCCTTGGGGTCGTAATTGAAAGGCTGCAGCGTGAGTAAGACGTTGACGGAGGTGCCTGCGTCGATGACGCCGACGTTCGGCCGGACGGAGTACATGCGCGATGCCGTCGTCTTTATCTTGAAACACACGTCCCTGTCTGTAGGGTTGGAGAGCTTGAGAGTCGTGGTGACCACGTCGGAGAACGGACCTCGGAATGTCAGCTTGCGCTGAGGCTCCAAGAGCAGAACCTGTTCTGGCCTGGCCATATCGCAGCGGTCGGGAAGAGGCTTGCTGGGTGTTGGACTCGTTATGGTGTCGTTGGGTATTGTAATGTCTACGGCCGTTATTGATGTTAATGATTAGCTTTAAATAGCTTTAATAACCCGCTGTGATGTCATTGGCTGATGATGTCAGATGCATTTCCGAGCTATCCACAGCCAGCCTCGGAGACACGGAGTGAGCAGATGTACCGTCTGCTCAGCAAGGACAGTTAAAAGGTTAAGTGTATCTTTAGTATATAAGGTTTTGTGTGTTCCGTGAGGCCCAGGTACTAACCTCCTGACAGGGCTTTTGAAACTAATTAAATTTCACAATGCTTCACATTGATGGCTCTGGGCTAGATGTTTATACTTCTCTGGGAACCCGATGGAGCTTTGTTTGTGTACACTTTGATTTAGTTAGCTTCAGTGGCTTTTAATCATCACACTTCACTTGTGCGTTTGCTGGACCTGAATGTGTGTCATTCTCGGTTTAGTTTTTTTTTTAGTTTCTCGGTTTTGTGTGCGTGTGCGTCTGTCTGTCTGTCTGTCTGTCTGTCTGTCTGAGAAACACTCAGACAGACAGTGAATAAGTTGGAGTGGATTGGAGGTTAAGGAGAGGCTGTCCACTCACCACGGTCTTCTACGGACATCATAGAGGTCGATCTTATTTGGCGTCCTACTTGCGTCCATCCAAGGTGATGCTGGGATTAGGCCAGAGGAAAAAGAACATTAAAAAACACTGGCCAGGGTTGTCATTGAATGATGATAACCACCTTCTCTTTGATTCCAATCCCCTGTTGTACACACGAAATCAAACAGTGGGCCGGTTCTCCAGATGCGCGAATCTCCATATATGCGACATATATGGGCATTCGGTCAGATTGGCAGTTCTGGGCGACAGGATCTTCATATATGCCCATACATACAGTGTGTGTGTGTGTGTGTATATATAGATATATATGTATACCGAGTACACATACAGGGTTATTGGCTGCTGAGGGGGGGGGGGGGGGGGTCTCACCTGGGAAATAGCGAGCCAGTCCGGTGGCAGAACCAAACACCTGCCACAGCAGAGAGTTGTCGTCCTCCCAGTTTCTGCGGAACACGTCCTCCAATGCTGCTGTCCAGTTCAACTCATTCAGCACTGTGATGGCTGGAACACACACACACACACACACACACACACACACACACACACACACACACACACACACACACACACACACACACAAACACACAAATGAAGAGAGACCAACATTGGTGTCGTGTTTATCCACATTTTCTTTCAACAATCATTTGCTTTGATAAGTTTGTGAAACTGAAAATGTGTGAGAACTTTCTTTGTGTGTCAGAGAGAGTGCGAGTGTCCACGCACGAGAGAGAGATTCATCTGCAGGTTGGTCTGCAGGGAACTCTATTTCTCCCCACAGTTTCAGGAGCACACTTTGTTAGTTTAAAACAAATGAATCATTTTAGAATATTTAAAGATTTCCACCTATGACATTCCCAGAATAGGGACGCTAGGGCATGGCCGCATGTCAACATGATGCTACACATGACTCACATTCCATGATATTTGTGGGTGTGCATGGTACAGTACACGTGTGTATGAGGGCACGTGCTCATGTGTGTGTCTGCGTGAGTGTATGTGGTTGGTTAAAATAAAACACTAGGGGATGAGGGAAAAGCAGCGAGTTGGATTGAACGTTAACGATAGGGGAACAGATAAGGAATCAAGAATAAAGAGAGATTTATTTGTCACTCACTCATACAAGTACGAGCAACTAAATGTCACAGGATCATCAATACAATACACACACTAATACCCAGATATGCATGCCATGTACCCAAACTACTACACATTTGAGAACGCAAACACAATTCCAGATCCCCCTTTTTTTCAGTCCCTGCATAGTGATCAATGCATACGTGCAATTTCGGATCGATTGACCAACTAACTCACTAAGGAGAAAGGTTTTGTGAATGGCCACATACTGTAACTGTATGTGCCCATCCGCCGATTGGTTCTTATGTTACTGTAGCATGCTGTGCTACTGCGGGACCTTGTCGACTCAAATGCTTAGACTGTTTCGTACTTAAAGCGTTGTCTATACAGCCCAGCCTTGGAGGGCCTTCTACTTGCTATGCATTTAAATCAAAGTCCTTTATAACTTTGCACCATTGAGCCAGCTATCTCTCTCTCCGATGCCGTTGTGTGTGTGTGTATAGCCCTGGAAAAAAAATTGGAAATACCTGCCAATTAACCCAGGCACTGCTCCCGTGAGTCAGTCCCGCAATTTCCATCCACAGCAGAGCCCCACATCACACATCCCTATCACAGGCACCCTGACAACCAAACCAACTAATAAAGCCATGTAGAGCTGGCCATGAGCGAACACAGACTGAGGCAGATTTTGTAGGGCTGGCCATGAGCGAACACACACTGAGGCAGATTTTGTAGGGCTGGCCATGAGCGAACACACACTGAGGCAGATTGTGTAGGGCTGGCCATGAGCTTATTACATAACTCTATTACAAGACAAAAATGTACTTGTTATTGTTCCCTAATCCTCTCTAATACAATTTCCTTGTATATTAAAAAGTACAGTAGACACAGTAGGATGTAGAGAAATCATATTAAAGGAAATGTAATTATTATTATTAGATATTTATTATTATTATGTATTTATTTATTTTCTTGGATGGTAAATGTGGATGGTAATGTATTTGTTGCTTTGAATATGATGCCTCTCCATCATGCTGTATCTACTTTACTTTTTATTTTTATTTCTCCTTGCCCTGTAACCTTCTCTTAACTGCTGTACTGTCTTTGGCGCCTGAATTTCCCACTCACTTGGGTTGTGCCAAAACGCCACGGTGACTATAAGAAAACAGGGCATTCAAAAGCCACCTGCTTTCAACCGGCTGTCCCTATGTTGCACATGTCATTTTAGGTGACAATCTCCCAATGTTTCAAAAATAAAATCCAGAATTGTCAGAACCTTTGATAAAATGTTCTCAAATGTTCATAAACTTACTAAAATGTCAAACATTTTCAAAGATTTTTCTTGAAAAATAAGTTTTTTCCTGATAATAATGTTCGAGCTCACAACGCATTGCATCGTGACACATTGCGAGCTCATACAGTAATGGGGAATATGAAATTTCTTTTGCTTTTGGCCGTTGCTTTGGGTATGCTGTGTTGCCTTCCTGTGCTGCTTGGGAGTGATCAATGGCCTCAAGGCAACATAAGTATAAACTATAGGGCTTCAGTGGTTAATGAGTTCTCCCTAAATCTGCCAATGAAAACGTGTTGGGAAATGCACACAGAAAGCATTAAAACACACACACAGAGCCAACAAAAAGGCCAATTATTACAGACACAGAATACTGTACATGATTGAACACGCACGTACGCACGCACGTGCGCTGGGCCAAATGATTTTGGGGGGGTCCCCAGATGATTTGCTTAATACACAACATTGTTTTCTCACTCACAACAGTAAACAAACCAACATATAGTATAACTGTATACAGGGTATCTGCACATTTCTAAAGTGACAATTTAAGGATTTAATAATACGACGTCCTTACTACGTCAAAAGTAACTAACAAACTATACTATAAAAAATTGTTAAATATTGGCCAAATTGTCAAATATTACCTAAGAAAGAGGCAAACATTTTGAAAATAGCCTAGATCTACAACCTCAGTTGTGATCAGCTATTTTCACAATATCTATCTGTGGAGCCGAGTCAAACTAAATTTACAATACCAAGTGCTTAACAGGGTGGGGGGGGGGGGTCCCCAGTTAAAATGTGATTATTTTAGGCAATCGCAGCCTGAAAAAGTTTGGGAACCCTTCAGTGTCCCATTGATTAGGCTTTCTTTGACAACAGTTCCAGGGCCGTAGCATCTAATCAAAGCCAAACGGTGGAACAACTGTTCCACCAATGTGTCCGTCACCATGGAAACGGCTCGAGGTCACCACCACGATGAGATGGAGAGTAATGGGAAGCATCGCTACGGCAACATCAAGCCTGGTTAGCTTTATTAGTCAGGCACCTGGAGTCACTCCCTGAGGCGGAGTGTGTGTGTGTGTGCGTGCGTGTGCGTGTGCGTGTGCGTGTGCGTGTGCGTGTGTGCGCGTGTGTGTGTGTGTGTGTGCGCGGTGTAAAGTAACTAAGTACATTTACTCAAGTACTGTACTTAAGTAAAGGTTTTAGGTATTTTTTACTTTAGTGGAGTAATTCCAATTTTCTGTACTTTTACCTCAACTCCACTACATCTCAGAGACAAATACTTTTTACTCCATTGGAATTATTTGAAAACTTTAACTACTTTTAATTTGTATATTTGGATTATCATTACAAAACATACATTAACCACTTCAGCCCTATATACATTTCGGCCATTTGAAAATAGCCAATGCGACGCATTGTGAACTTGTAGATCTTTCTACATTTGAAAACTTGTGAAATGAGACATTCTGCATAACGTAGCTACTTTCTACTTTTGGTACTTCAAGTACATTTTGATACCAATAATTGTATTCCAGACTTTTACTTGTAACAGAGTATTTCTACATTGCAGTTTTGTACTTTTACTTAAGTAAAACATTTGAGTACTTTTTCTATAACCATTATTTTATACTTTGGGCTATTCAAAAATAGTAGCTATGCAAGTCCATAGCGTGGCACTCGTGCACACACACACACACACACACACACACACACACACACACACACACACACACACACACACACACACACACACACACACACACACACACACACACACACACACACACACACACACACACACACACACACACACACACACACACACACACACACACAGCTCAACTGTGTATGCATTTTGGCACACTGTGGAAACTGCAGTCTTTGCCAGTGGGATTACCACTTATTCTGTGACGGTACAATCTTTGTCAAATAGTAGCCAACATGAATGACACCAATCACATCGTCATGAATGGAATACGTTTGTATATTAATTTAACCCACTACCGAGCAGTGCAATCTTATCTGAATGACTGTTAAAGCACTTGTTTAAATGGGTGAATGATTAAGCACCTAACGTACAGCATAACATTGAAAGTAGGCTATGTCTGATTGTTTCCATCGCTTGATTTTAATTGCTCATCATTGTCACTTGTCGCTTG
>NC_139960.1:34486056-34511056 GCF_963454915.1 Gymnoscopelus microlampas | reverse complement strand
TCCATCCCGGTATCCCTGAGTAAGACACTCAACCCCTAACTTTGAGTCATGTCAGCTCGAACCAGTCTGGCCATTATTATCCGCTGACCTCTGGCATCAACAAGACATATTCGCCCACCGAATTGCCGCTTACCGGGTATTTTCTCTTTTTCTGACCACTCTCTTAGATCCCAGTAGATCAGCGGTTTCTGAAATACTCAGACCAGCTAGTTTGACATCACCAATCATGCCACTTTAGAATCACCCTTTTCCCCCATTCTAATGGTCAGTTTGAACTGCGGCAGATCGTCTTGTACCATGTGCACATTGATAAATGCATTGACTTGCTGTCATGTGATTAGAAATCTGTGTTCAGGAGCAGGACAAGTGTACCTGCAAAAGTGGCCGGTGGTGCGTGTAATTTAATTTCCTTTATTTTCGAAGAACTTTATGTTCCTATTGGAAGTCAATGGAGGTCAGATTTCGGCTGAAACTTTAACCCAATTATGGAGATGACTGGACTGATGTCATACTTTTTTTTTAAAGATATTTTTTGGGGGCTTTTTCTGCCTTTATTGATAGGGAAAGTAGGCCGACAGGAAATGGGGAGAGAAATGGGGGGGGGTGACACACAGCAAAGGTCGTCAGGATCGGGAGTCGAACCCGCAACACGCTGTCAAGCTGGATTAGCAGCATATGTGGTAAGCGCCTGGACCGCTAGGCCAGCGGGCGTCCCTGACGCCATACTTTTTATAGATGTCATCGACGACTGACGTTATATTACTAACATCATAGATGACTAATGTTATATTACTGACATCATAAATAGACGTGTCATAGGTGACTGATGTCATAGGCTGGCCACATGACATTCACATGGAAGCCACGTCATTATTAGGAGTTAGTTGTAGTTTTTTATAAGTAGTTAGTTGTTGTTTTTTAGTTTTTCTAGTTAGTTGTTTTACATTTACGTTTTATTTCGTAGATTCTGATTAATAAACGCCTTTTCGATTTGATCGCACAGATTCGGAACAACGTCTGCTAAAACATGGAGTGCTTTGCATTCAATACCGCCTGAGTAAAATGAAAAACTCTTGACTTTTGCAGTGTGGTCATTAGTCAAGAATATAATGGCATTAGTATACCATTCCACATAGATTACCAGTGTGGCCTCATGCCACATCTTGTCGCTGTCGGGTGTAAACCCCATATGTCCAAAATTGTTCCTTTTTATTATTATTGTATTGACAAATTAAAATAGTGAAAATAGCCGATCTACAAGCTCTCAACGCGTCGCATTGCGACGCGTTGAGAGCTTATAGATCTGCTATTTTCACTACTTTTGTGTGACACTCTTGTATGATGAAGTAGGGCAGTGGTTTTCAACCAGTGGTCCGGGGACCACCAGTGGTCCTTGAGGGAGTACCAGGGGGTCCCCAGCTAAATGAGTTAACATAGCGTCACAGTCATTTTTAACCACTTAGCTTTGGCTATTCAAAAATAGCAGATATACAAGCTCATAGCGCGGCACCGAGTGCCGCGCTATGAGCTTGTAGATCTGCTATTTTTGAAAAACCTTGAAAAAGTGTGCATATCTTTGAATATTTATATTTTTTTTAAGTGAAAATTAACTGATATCTTTGCTTCTGGGGGTCCCTGGCACAAAACATTTTCAAATGGTGGTCCGCGGCCAAATGTATATCAATTTAGGGGTCCTTGGCATGAAAAGGGTTGAAAACCACTGAAGTAGGGCATTAATTTACGAAAATAAAAGTGTAAACATGGAGAAACAAGGTTTCTGGACGACAGCAACGATTATTCTGCTATTGGCATTCAACTTTTCACTGTTGGCTGAGTGGGTCACTCAGAGATAGGACCGCAAATATCGATCGAGAACTGCATTTTGGGGATAAAAAAAAGAAAGAAAATAAATGTAAATGGTAAATGGTGCATTTATATAGCGCTTTTATCCAAAGCGCTTTACATAGATTGTGCATTACATTCACCCATTCACACACACATTCATACACCCATGGCAGAGGAAACCATGCAAGGCACCAACCTGCTCATCGGCAGCAATGTATATTACTGTATATCTACGAATCAACGTGGAAAAAAGTTGACTAAATGCATTAGTCTGATTAACTTAATCAAATGACTCGATTTAATCGATTAGAGTCTAAGAAATAATTGATTTGAATAAAGTAATCAATCTTCAAAAATACTGAAAAAAGCCGATCTCAAAGCTCATGTGTCACATTGTGAGCTTGGAGATCGGCATTTTTTGCAGAACACTGCTGTACGACAACGCATAAAATAGGGCTCAACTGCTACTCTGTGTCCTCCCTAACAGGTCAGGAAGTAAAATGGGAGGCAGTGGTCTGGAATAACCCTGGGTCAGCTGGGAAGGTGTGGCAGGGATAATTATATCACTGTAATGCCAGGGAGAGAGACATTCACAAAGTGAAGGGAGAGAGAGAGAGAGAGAGCCTGTAACTGAGGGTCATGTTCTTTAACCACATGAACTCTTGCGTCCCTGTTCTGGGGGCAGACATTCAGCCTCTGACGATGCATCGTGTTGTGAGCTTGTAGATCGGCTATTTTCGGGCTACTTGGAGGACCCCGGTCAACTAAGTATGTAGGATTTAAGTGGTTAAACCCTATACGTATATACTTTGTTGACTGGTCCTTGAAATTAGAAAAGCAGCATGACCATGGTCCAGTCCTTGTCTTATGGCATTGGTTAGTGACCAGAGAGCTGCATCAGTTCCAATCCAAACGTTTGACTTGTTTGAACTGTGTCAAGGTAGGCCTGGACGATATTGACAAAATCAAATATCATGATATTCTTCACCGAAGATGACTTGATGACCATTGGTGCTTTCAGGAGATATTTACACACACAAGACCATTTGGATCATTATGGAAATGTGTGTTACGGCACAGACAGCGGACTGGATTGAACACACCAGGATGTTAAGCGATGTAAAAAAAAAACACATGAATGAGTAATGATGGTAAAACTGTGACAAAGACATTTAATTTAAATGGAAAGACGATAGAAGGACAGAACAAGACGTGACAACGCTATGGAATCACGCACGCTACACAGATCTACACTATCAAGACTTCTCAAGGGAATTAACCACTTTCAACCCAGCATCCCTTTGTTGGGCCATTTTAGGAATTTATATAATAACCGTGCATTACCTGTATGCAACTGTTTTAACTGATTGCTGTTAACATGCAACTGTTTTAACTGATTTCTGTTAACATGCAACTGTTTTAACTGTTTGTGTCAACTTTATTGTTTTTTTCTTGTTGCTCTAATGTTATTTATACAGTATGTGTGTGTAATCTCGGCATCATTGTAAATGAGGGTCTCCCTCAATGATCTCTCCGATAATCTTAAATAAAGGTTGAATGAATGTCATTATAGGCGAAAATGGCCCCAAATCTTCCAATATTTTCAAAAAATGAAAAGATTTAGCATAAAATAAGGCTTAACTGGTTAACATTTTGAGGGTGAGAAAAACACTTACAAATACACAACTTAGTGTGCAACAGTGAGTTGACCACTGGGGTACACAACCACACAAGCTGTGACACAAACAAAACGCCCCCACAAGAAAACTCATGGTGACATTCAGTGCAACTCTCCCAGGCTCTTCTGTGTGTGTGTGTGTGTGTGTGTGCGTGCGTGCGTGCGTGCGTGCGTGCGTGCGTGCGTGCGTGCGTGCGTGCGTGCGTGCGTGCGTGCGTGCGTGCGTGCGTGCGTGCGTGCGTGTGTGTGTGTGTGTGTGTGTGTGTGTGTGTGTGTGTGTGTGTGTGTGTGTGTGTGTGTGTGTGTGTGTGTGTGTGTGCGCATGGTGGACTGGCCACTGGCTGGTTTATAGCGTGGCTATATATAGACTGGTGCGCATTGTGGGACAGCACTGGCAGGCTAAGTTAAACGTCATGGGAACATACTGAAGATACTGGACAAAGTGGAAAGAGAGAGAGAGAGAGAGAGTGAGAGAGAGAGGGAGAAAGGACGATAAGGGGATTACTGTGTGAGTGCGTGTGTGTACTTACAGCCTTCATAGATGTCAGTGGGGATGTGCACGCCGGTGGTGTTGTATGAGACCACTCTTTTGAAGTTTGGCTCGTTGTGGAATTCTGGGACGTATCGACTCTTCGGCCTGTCTGTCTGATTGAGCTGTACAGAGAAATATACACAGACCAGTGACACACTAGAACAATAAAGATCTGAACGGTATACTTTCAGATCTATCTGGAATCTATCTATCTATATACCTACCTACACTATGCCCCCTCCGACAGTGGTGTAAAGTAACATTTTACACCACCAGTAACAACAACAAGTACATTTACTCAAGTACTGTCTTGAGGTATTTTTTACTTTACTGGAGTACTTCCAATTTGCAGTACTTTTACTTCTAGTCCATTACATCTGAGAGACAAATAAATTACTTTTTTCTCCACTACAATTATTTGAAAACTTTAGTTACTAGTTACTTTGTAGATTTTGATTATCATTACAAAACATACATTAATCACTTCAGCCGTATATATATATATACTTATATATATTTAATATATATATATATATATTTGAAAATAACAACCCGTCGCGGTGCAACGCGTTGTGAGCTTGTAGATCTGCTATTTTTTAAAGATGTTCAATACATTTTATACATATGATAACTTGTGAATCTTGAATTCCTAGTGATTCCTGAGTATTTCTAAATCGCAGTATTGATTCTTTTACTTGAGTAAAAAATTGGAGTACTTTTTCCACCACTGCCCTCTGACCCAGCAGGACAGCGGAGAGAAATGACTGTAGATGCTGATCTGTGTTTATAGAAGCAGACAGTTGACTTCTCAGGCCAGGCGGAGGTGTGGGAACCTCACACATGCTCAAGTCATTCTCCGCATGTGTGTGTTAACATGGTATAAAAATAGTCCCCTGCACAGATGCGAGGGGTGACTAATCATAGTAGATGGTAATGGTAATAGCTACCCCATGCAGTCAAGTGTGCGAGTGCAATCAGTGCATGCGCACTCAAACACACAATCGCAAGATTGTACCGAGTGTTGCGTAGCGACTTTTTTAAAGGATCCCTGGCTAATGTGCCTTATATGCCTTAATACATTATAATTGCCCTCTATAACTAAAATTAAGAATTAAAAACACCTTAAATATTTTAGAAATAGTTCATCTTTTACTCAAGGGGGAGAACCCCTGCCGCAAGTTGATGATGTCATTTGACCTATGGAATGTACAGTAGGAAATGCATGTGCTACCTAAAAACCAACGTAATACTTCCTAAGGTTAGGAAGTAACGTCCTTGGGTTTCTGAAAGGCGCTATATAAATCCAAGTTATTATTATTATTATTAAGGTTAATGTCAGCGTCAAAACAATATTTAAAATATGTTTTTATTGCCACATGCTTACAGTACATTCCATTGGGCTGGACCGCACACATGGAGAAATGACATCATTAATTTGCAACACACGTTGTCTCCCTTGAGTAAAAGATGAATACTATTTCTAACATAAATACAATATTTATTAATACTGTATTTATTCATTTGAATTTTTTGTTAAAGAGGGCAATTATAATGCATTAAAGCATATAAATTAGCCAGGAATCCTTTTAAGTTTCTCAAGCAGGACGTGTGTGTCTGCTATCCCTGCCGACACATTATGCAAACCGCCCGCAAACCACAGCCCAGTCGCTGTGATTATTACATAACCTGACAACAAGGCAGGCATGCTGACAAGAGCGCTGTCTGAGTTGGCAAGCTGCGGTGGATGGAATAGGTTTATCACCCTTTCCCAAATTGGACATATAGTACTTGAAAATGATGTGCACGTTTAGACATGATGTAAACAGACTGGCTGCACGCAGGTGCATGTCACTTCCACCCAAGCAAAGGGGTTTGTATAATTTGTCAGAGGGAATTGTGTCTGGGCAATGAACTGTAAATATATCAAAACTGACATTTGGAACTAATAACTAACTTAATCTTGCTAATGTTGGTTATAATGGTGGTTTTGAGGTTAGGTTTAGGCATAGTTTTAGGTTAAGGTTAGGCATAGACATTACGGGCGGTCCCCGGGCGAAACACTCGGGGAAAAAAAGAGAGTCCCGATGCGATCACAAATAGACCTTTTTCACGGCATTCATACTGACATGAAGTAGTAGGGTAAACACAGGTGTTACGGCCTTGTTCAGAGTGGCAGGACAAATCTGATTTTTGGCATAGCCAGATTGGAATCAGATTGTTATGTTTTTATTAAGCAGAGCCTTGTTCCTCTTGTTCAGACTGCATAAAACCAATTCAACTGGAATCTGGATAGGTAATCAGATTTGGGCTGGATTTGTGCTGCCAGTCTGAACAGGGCCTTAAAGTCTTCCAGTGAGCTAAGTTAACATACATAATAGCAGCAGCCAGCGCCCCTTGCTGCTAGCCTAGCGGTTAAGGCGCACATCACATATAGGCCCAAATGCAAACTGACGGGTCGCAGGTTCGATTCCCGAGTTAGACGACCTTTGCTCCCTGTCTCTCTCCCTGTTTCCTGTCTCTCTGTACTGTCAATAAAGGCAGAAAAGCCCCAAAAATATCTTTAAAGAAAACAATAGCAGCACCTTGGCTCTATTTGACCTGAATAGAACACAACCTTAACTAGTATCATCTGTATAGCCTGTGTTCACCCAACTGTTTCATGTCAAAACGAATGCTGTGATTTGTTTTTATCTATTAATGTGCAATGACACAACCCAACATAGAAAGTGTACTCACCCCATCTTTGGCGTTGTAATAAGAAACGTCATCATCCTGCAAGGAAGGGGGAGATGGAAAGAGGTAAACAAAAGGCTCAACTCATCTCCACTCCTTTCAAATAGACAAAGAAAGAAGCGTCATGTGCAGCAATTCATATTACAACACGAAGTTAGCCGGCTATTTGGAATATTTGCCTTAAACTCAACGGTTTTCTGACACCAGACACACGGTTGGGCTTTCTGTAAGTTTCTGTAAGTTTTGTAAAATGTTGTGATATTGTGTTTTGAGATACTGTATGGAATCGAGAAGACCTGAGGCCGATTCTACAAATGCGTTCTAAATCAGTATAGTTCTCACACTTTTGTGCAACACTATTGTACGATGAAGTAGGGCATTCATTTACATAAAAATGTCATGGAGAAATACACATAAGACATAGGGTATTTCATTTTTTGCCACACTAAAATCAAAAGAATCAACACGAGGGATGCCAACAAACTGAATAAAGGAAGGTTGGCTGCAGTGGTAACAATCTGTCATTTTGGTGTTTTTTGGGGTCACACCTAGACACAACGTATTACGTTCGGGATCCTGTGACCTGTGTAATATAATTTCCTTGGCGGAGAAATGTGTAATCTTTAAGAGGGGATGTGTTATGACCATGAGGTTGCATGAAGATCTTGCAGAGAAAAACCACAGCGATCTTACCCTTTAATGACACCTACCTGTAGAACCAACCCAAACTGCTCTCTTAAACCCCCAAAAATATATTTACTTGGTTGCAATAAAGCAGTAAAGTAATTGACTTTGCTAACCAATCATCTGAAGCCAATCAAACGTATACAGCTCAGAGCTCAGACCTAGAGCCACCCCTGCTGCAGATAAATGCATTTTATCCGTGTAGCGGGAATGCATTCTCTCACCATAACCTCCCACAGTCCGCTGAGAGTCATCGAGCATGCAGCAAGTTGAATTATATCAAACTTTTAATGGAAAATAATCATTTAAAAAGTTGGCTAACTACAGTGAAGACTTTCTAGCTAATAGATTAAAAGGTGAGGCTGATTTCCTCTGAAGTTCTCCAGCACACAATAGAACACACAAATATCATCTGTCATTTGTTAAACGGCTGCCAAGAAGGGTAAGCCTTTATTTATTACAAAGCAGGGGCAGGAAATTAGCAATTTGCATTCATTATGACAAGGCCAATGCTAGGACAGTGTATTATAATTCCACAGAGAGTGTGGCATTGCTGAGAGTGACATTACAATCATCGAGCCACCAACCTGCTGCCGTAACTGAATGAGTAAAATAAGATTGTGTTCATAACATTTGCGGTGTGTTCTCTTCTAACGTGTTCTTAATACTCGGATTGATGGAAAATACATACAAAAACAGGGCGTGCACCCTCATCACGAATGTCTGGTTGTTTCTGCCTATTATGTAAAATTATGAAATTCAATCTCGACTTGAGTCATTATGCCGCTATTGTCATTGTAATGAGATTTGCCATCCAATTATGGCAATCATATTAGGTCATGAATAACAGATCCCCCATCTCTTCTTGGAGTTCGCGGCACCACTTGAACTGTGTGAGATGTGGCTGGTGTTAATGAGGATATCAGATGTGACGCGTGATGCCACTCACCTCAAAGTCGTCTCTCCACTGGTGCTCCATCTGATACTTCTCTGCCTCCACCGCCAGCCTCTGAGAGAGGAGAGAAGGGTTATATATTAAAGGATACATCAAAAACAGTTCACAAAAGATCAAAGCAGATCAATAGCTGGCTTGAAAAATGCAGTTACACATTTCTGTTCTATATTAACTCATTCAGTGCCATTGACGTTTAACATGTACATTTTTTCCAAAGCCTGCAGAGTGCCAAAGACGAGTAACACGTCCAAACCGTGTTTTCAGTGTTTACGCTAGATTCCGCTGTTCCCCAACCTATGAGTGATCCTATGACTTCTGGAGGGACCCAGGTACCCTCAGGGTTCCTTGAGGGGGTTCCAAATGGAACCTCACAGGTCTGTAACTCTGAGAGTGTACAAATGGAACCTCACAGGTCTGTAACTCTGAGAGTGTACAAATGGAACCTCACAGCTCTGTAACTCTGAGAGTGCACTCCCCATAACACTCTCGAGTTATGGGGGTCCTTGAAATTGAAAGTTGAAAGTTTGAAAACCGCTGATCTAGGAATAGATAGAAAATTCCATTCATAATTGCTAAAGTGCAGCTACAAGTTAGTAAAATAATAATATAAATAGTACAGTAGCATATAAAAGAGCAGTGCAACATCAACCGAAGCATTCAGAATATTGCTGTAAATGAAATATCTTCAAGTGATAAATTACGCGGTATCGTTGGCACAGACTGGCATACTCGCCGATACCGCTAGCAGCGTTTTAGGGAGTATCGGCAGCTTTTCCGAACAACTCCAGTTTGTATTGATTTATTTAAAGCCACTTCGCAATAGGGGGAGCGCAGCCAGAGGATATGGCTATTTGGGGGTCCTTGGAACGGAAAGGTTTGGGAAACCCCTGGTGTGCGGCTACTAAAATTAGCATGGCCATCTTTGTCCCAGATCCTAATGACTAGGTTAATGGGTTTATAATGGGGGCCCAAGCTTTTAATCTCTACCTGGTCCAGAAACTCACTATACTATTAATTTCCCCAGGGAAATATCAAATCCAATTCTTCCCGCTAGCCGGGGGCTCCGTGATGGCTCCAAGGGTTTGGAGTCACGCAGGATAGAAAAGTGACAGGGCCAACGGAGCAAAATGAGAAAAAAATGAATTATTGAATCAATTTTGCTGTAAAATTAAATAAGTCGGACAGTCAGAGGAATCAGAAAAGCAGAACAAAGGTCTGTTTGTGAATTCCACTCGGAGAGAAATGAAAAGGGTCTGTTTGGCTGCCAGATCAAAACTCAGACGAGCCACCGCCTTTGATTTGGGCAGTGGTGGAAGAAGTACGCAAATAAAAGATCTTTTCAAAATAGCAGATCTTAAGCTCACAACGCGTCGCATCGCGACGCGTTGTGAGCTTGTAGATCTGCTATTTTCTTATAGCCGAAGTAATGGGTTGAAGTGGTTAATGTATGTTTTGTAAAAATAATCCAAATCTACAAAGTTACTAGTAACTAAAGTTGTCAAATAGTTGTAGTGGAGTAAAAGTACAACATTTGTCTGTGAGATGTAGTGGAGTAAAGTATTGAAAATTGGAAATACTCCAATAAAGTAAACATACCTCAAAATTGCACTTAAGTACAGTACTTGAGTAAATGTACTTAATTACTTTACACCACTGGATTTGGGAACCACAAATGACATCCAATCGCGTCTCTAATGCCTCGAATCAAAACCACTGACATGACATTCTACAGTCGACATGGATACCGATAAACAAGACTCCTCCTGAGATGCGATAGCTTGCAGCTGTAATGCGAACAATCTAACTCTGCACAATAAAACCAAGCGCACACAATTAATGTAATTAGCCAATCAAAGGGAGAGAACAAGCATGACTGGCGTCGAGCTTTGCGAAAACATTCTCTCAAAAGTCGCCGAAACACAACGAGGAACGCGTGGAAGCAATTTTGTGTTCGGCACCACTAATGTAATTTGGTTCCATCTGCCCTTGGGCTCACTGTGGCAGCAGAGATGACCCAATCAAAAGATGGAGCATACTGAACAGTATAAACATCTCTTTCTTTGGCAGCCAGGGTGGCACAGTATCTACGGTACATGGCAAAAAAAATGCCAATGCTAATGACTAACCTTCATTGGCTGAAAGTAATATCACCACTTAGCAAAGTCACTCATCCAAATGGTTTTATTTCATAGGCCAGATGTTGGAGAAACAAAAGAATGTGATCAAAATCATCACAGATTGTCTGTGTAGTGACATAGGGACATCAAAAACTACGCTCCATCCTCCTCTCGCCACTAGGGGGCACTAGCCTTGCGAGCTGCTTAAGAAACCACGTCTTTCCATTGAATTCTGTGTGTTGTAGATAAGCTAAATGGCATGTTGAGATTGGTACAAATGAAATTGTGTTTTCTCGAAGGTTTTTGCATCGATCGACACAGTTAATGTCACGTTTAAGTTTAACCACTTAAGCCCTATATAAATAACTATAATACGACATGTGATTTGTTTTCACTAAATGAAATAAATAATTTCATTACAATTTGTACAATTATTGGAAATGTTGAAATGTTTTCAAATGTGTTTCCTCTAATGACATGGAATGCCAAGGAGAGGACAGCATATTTATCAAGCTGATCATTATAATTTCTGTGTGTGTGTGTTTGTGAGTGAGTGTGTGTGAGTGTGAGTGTGAGTGCTTGTGTGCGCACGCACCACTATTTCACTTTGAACAAGTCTGAAATGAGGTTTCTTTTCACTTTGAGTTTAGACCATTTCTTAACCCATTGAGACCTGGAACGAATGTGTCATTTTTTTATTTGAGCTGAAAAGCATTATTTTACACTTTGGCTATTAAAAAATAGCAGATCTACAAGCTGCCAAGTGCCGCGCTACAAGCCTTTTTTGCTATTTTTGAAAAATCTTGAAAACGTGTGCACATTTTTAATATATACTAGGGATGTCCGATTTTATCGGCCTCCCGATATTATCGGCCGATATTAGCATAAAAATTGATATCGGGAAAATATCGGTATCGGTTTTTGAAAAAAAAAAAAAACATTTTTTTTTTTTTTTTTTTTTTTTTTGCTTTATAAATAAGTTACAGGAGTTTTTACTGTATATGGTGTGTGTGATATGAAATTTGAGCTTACCCTAATCACAATAATCCCCGCATATATCGGTATCGGTTGATATCGGTATCGGTAATTAAGAGTTGGACAATATCGGTATATCGGTTATCGGTAAAAAAGCCAATATCGGACAACCCTAATATATACAGTATATTCTTTTAAAGCGAAAAATTTTAACTCAAATCTTTGCTTCTGGGGGGTCCCTGGAACAACATATATATATATATATATATATATTTTTTTTTAGAAGACATTTGTAGAATCGGCTTCAGGTCTTAATGGGTTAAGGGTTCACTGTCTGTCCCTCCACACGCACGCCTGGGGGCCAGCACCGCACTTGTGTTTTGAAACACGGCTGCCATGCCAACCCCGCCATGTGTGTCTAAGAGGCTGATAGAGTCATGGGGACTCTGTGGTGAGTGGAGGGTCAAATGTTAAGATGGCCCTGTGTTTATGCCACAGGAGAAGCCAGGGTTTGGAATGCTTTTGTTTTGAACGTACGTGTACAGTATGCATGTGTTTCTTTGTGCGTACGTATGTGTACAGAATGTGTGTGCAGTCAGCAGTAGTTGTATCTAACATAAAAGAAGATTTACTCAAGTACTGTACTTATGCACAATTTTGAGGTACATTTACTTTACTTGAGTATTTAAAATGTTTGATACTTAAAACTTCTGCTCCATTACATCTCAGAGCCAAATTTGTACATTTTACTGCACTAGAATTATTTGACAGCTTTAGTTACTACTAGTTACTTTGCAGATTTGGTTTACTAGAGGTTCGGCCCTCTCACCCTACGTCGCACCGTCGATATGCCCATATATGGGCATGCCCCCTTTTGTGCCCATACAGTATATGGAGCTGAGTGGTTTGTTTGTGCCTGATGCCATGACGACACATTGAGGTTAGACAACCCAATCCATATGTGGGCGTAGGTGCATTGGGAACTCCTTATATGGTTATGGCTGAGTCACGGTGACATGAGTGTGACGACCTGGTCCGCTGGCCCGCCGGTCCTCCCATAAGCCAATTTTAATAGAAGATTGTTACGAATTTTGAATACAGGACTTTAACTTGTAATATCCGAGTACTTCTTCCACTACCGTGCGTGTATGCGTGCCTGCGTGTAAATATGTGCCTCCAAGCATGAATATATATGTCGAGTCAGGCGAGATGCGGTAAGTTGAAATGACATTCCTGGCTTGCATCCGTCCCTTTTGCAATGCATGCGCTTCTGTTTGTGAGTCCACATGCATTAGCAATGCCGAATTTATAGCTGGCTGACGATTATGGCCCTCAACAAACAATCTAGACAATGTTCTTTCTACTGCACGCAACGACTAGAAATGTTCATACAATATACACACACAGTGAACGCGTACAGTGCGCACACACACACACACACACACACACACACACACACACACACACACACACACACACACACACACACACACACACACACACACACACACACACACACACACACACACACACACACACACACACACACACACACACACACACACACACACACACACGCGCCTTTGGACCACAGCGGGGTAAATCACTGTTCGAATTATTACTCTGTGATACATTGTTAACCATTCCAGCTGGCTTTGGCGGCACTATGCTTCACGTTGTGTCTACGGAGCAGCACAACCGTGCCAACAACCACCACAAAGCACTCCCTCTCGTGTCTTGTTGCATAAACACTTACAGAGATCATCTGAATTCTAAATCAGCAGTAAAATACCCTGAGCGACGCTGGCCGATATGGACACAAAATCAAATATCACAACATGTTTTACCAAAATGCCTTGATATCGATTATGGATAAGGATTAGCTATATTAGAATGTACAGACAGTATAGACAATAAAAAACAATAAAATGTTTGATAAATAATCATCAATAATGCCTATATAATCATAACTAAGTAGGTAAAGGCAAATCATAGAACAAGTCAGGTAAGTTCAGAAAATGACATAAATGTATTGTAATATATAGCCTTTAATCACTTTAACCCGCTGTGAGGTTGTAGATCGAAAGTATAAAACGGGGGTTAAAACCAGGAAAAGACAAGACTTATGTCATATCATAATGGTATGATATCCAAAATCTCAGACAATATCAGGTCTCATATCACAACATCGATATAATATCGATGGACATATTGCCCAGCCCTAGCTTCAGCCACAGTTGAAACAAAGTTGACAGGTTTTAAGAACTATTTAATTTTCTACACAGATCTACATGCCAGACAAATCTACTCTTCATAACAAATATACAGTAGATTCCAAGTGATGTAACTATGGGTGCAAAACAGATGTATTGATTGGGCAATTCAATTAACCTAATTCATCGATGGCAACTGATTGGCCGATCCTGGAAGCACTCTATCAACCCTGAACCACTATCAAATTATAAACAAACAGTGAAAGGTCAAAAGGTTAACACCTGATTTGAACAAATGTATTTCCACAGTCAATACACTTCCTTTTAGTCTAACATAAGATAAGATTAACCTTTATAGATCCCTGGAGGGAAATTCAGTTTGTCTATTTATTTATAGATTTTTGTCTATGGTGACATGGCAAAGAAACCACATGCTGTGGCCATTTGTTAGCCATGGAGCCTGTCAGGTTGTGTTTGCTCCATCCATGCAACAGTCTGAACAGTACAACGTTGATGGGACCGAAATGCACGTTTCGATCTCGGACCATGTTCGGCACTGCTGACCCTTAAACCGCATTTCCATAAACATTTTCTACGCTCATGTGGTCATTACATCGTCGGTCTATGGTCTATATTAGAACAGTGATTCTCAGAAGTCTGTTCGAAACAAACAGACTCCACTCCATGTTTCTGAAGCTCCAATCTCTTCCTAGGCTCTTTTAACCCTACGGTCTGTTTCTCTCACCTCTTTCCCTCATGTCCTCTCTAGCGTTTAACTCCTCCACTCTCTGTTCATTGTAGATCTGGAATTTTTCGCTATTATTTATATTTTTGCAATTTTTTTTAAATAATTTGTACATTTGAATACTTTTAGTATTTTTAAAATCAAGTACTCCTGTACTTTAACTCAAGTAAAAATGTCGGAGCAACTTTCACTAGTACTTGAGTAATATTTGACGAGGAATATCTATACTTTGACTCACATACATGGGCTTTGTCCATCACTGTCAGAGATAAAAGCTGTTAACTAAGCTTGTACATCATGTATGGCTTATTGCTGTGTTTGCTGGAAGGAGCTCTAGAGAGCCATATCCCCAGAGCAAAGTTCCAAGGAGAACCGGAGCTTTAAAGGACTTGAGGACTGTTGTAAGGAATTAAAAGATTTGTTTTGATTGAGAGAGAGAGAGAGAGAGAGAGAGAGCGAGAGAGCGAGAGAGAGAGAGAGAACTTATTTACTTTACACCACTGCACACAAGTACAAAATAGGGTACTCCAACATAAAAAGACAAAATATGGAGACACAAGGTCAATGACAATATTTTGCTTGGGTCAAGTCAAAGACAGACAGACCTCACCATCCTTATAATCCTGCTGCTGGCGGGGCAAAGACTGTCTCAATTACATAAAGCTAATGAAAAACAGTAACCACGCCATAAAAGATATGTGCTCATGAAGCTGGTGTAAAACTGACATGACAGCAGCAGGCCGGCTAACGAGCTAATGTAAAATGGCTCGTGACACATCACAGAGTTACAGGACAGCTAATGAACAAAATTAATGTATGTGGGATGACGGAATCAGCCTTGAGCAAAATGTGCAATGACTACTTTAAATATGTACATGAAATTGCTATAGCCTACTAGAAGGAAATAAA
Organism: Gymnoscopelus microlampas; assembly: GCF_963454915.1. Classification (NCBI taxonomy): domain Eukaryota; kingdom Metazoa; phylum Chordata; class Actinopteri; order Myctophiformes; family Myctophidae; genus Gymnoscopelus; species Gymnoscopelus microlampas. The sequence continues at coordinate 34,495,670 of NC_139960.1, read as the reverse complement.
AGTTTCACACACACACACACACACACACACACACACACACACACACACACACACACACACACACACACACACACACACACACACACACACACACACACACACACACACACACACACACACACACACACAATATGTGTGTATGTATGAATGTATGAATGTATGTATAGTGTATACACCATATTTAGCAAACACGAACGCGCGCACACACACACGCACACAAATGCAGATACATTAATTTTGCTGTTGTCTAAAATATCCTTTCACCCACACAGAGATTGTTGATTTGGCAGGCTAGCCAAGCAATGTGTACACACACACACACACACACACACACACACACACACACACACACACACACACACACACACACACACACACACACACACACACACACACACACACACATACACACACACACCTGCCATCTCATTGATGAGGGGGAAGGCATTGAAGAGCAGAGGAAACATGAACAGCTGCTGTTGTGACAGCTTGCAGGAGAGAGAAAGAGAGAGAGAGACACACACACAGACAGACAGACAGACAGAGAGAGAGGATTGTAGGTACTGTCTGAGGTGTGAACTCTTACTGTATGGGTACCGTGGCATGGGTACAGTGGTACACCAATGCAGGTGCAGGCACAAGTACTTGCGCGCACAACTTCATGAAAACACAGGCGTGTGTGTGGTTTACAGAACTCAAGTCATTTTATTGTCAATATAGATCAATTATTTGTTTACCAACATTGAGACTGGATGCACAGGTTATTATTTAATGCAATCAATTCTCAACCTATTGTTTCGGGGTGCGCTGGTTTCAGCACACCCCAGCCCCCTCTTGTGTGTTGGCTAGTGAGGCGCGTCCTAGCGAGACCTGACAGAATGGGTTTCATTGCGCGCATACTGGTTGCACACATACTGGTTCTTATCAGTGTGACGTCGTCTGTTAAGGGATCTATATATCCAGTACTGTAGGCCATACAGTAATGGAACTGGTTTGGTTGGAGGACTCTCCGAAATCGGGCGACCCTTGCAAGTCCTATTCTAAACTACAGTGAGTACTAGACAATCACCAATGTTTTGACCAATATTTTGTCAAAAAGTGCAACATTGTCACATCAACTTGAAGAACTTAGATCTGATTAAAGTTTCTATTTGAGAACATTTAACAAAATATGTATACAAATAAACACATGGATTGTTTATACATAAAAATAAATGCATAAACTGAACTTCGATTCCCGAGCCCGATGACCTTTGCTGCGTGTCACTCCCTGTCTCTCTCTTTCTACTGTGTACTATCAATAAAGGCAGAAAAGCCCCAAAAATATCTGAAAAAAGAAAGTGGATACAAAATTTAATGAGTGCATATAATGCATAATTGCAGATACCTTTGTCGTCAAAAAAATGGCCGATACACACGGCCAAAACCGAGACAACTTGTTGTGATTTGACACTTTAATAAAATTTAATTGAAAACCATACATGGTTCGGGCTCTACAATAAATGGTCCACAACAAAACTTCTTCCAGATTCCCCAAGAAGAGGCTCGTTAGAGAACAGCCGTGCTCTCTCTCCCAGTGTGTCACTGCGCTCTCCGGCCTGTGACATGCTCATCTCTCCTCCAGTAGAGAACAACTGTCTGTGTGCCAAGCCAACAGCCAGCAACACGCCCAATTACAGCTGTACACAGCTGCACTGTCGACATGATGTAAGCACACGCACGTCACGGCCCCATGCACACACACGCACGCACACAAACTCACTTACACACACGCCGAGATTGAATATCTGTGTCATCTCCACTTGCAAGGCCCCAGCAAAGTGATTGCCTCTTTAGCTGCAGGGTTTCTCTCTGTGTGCGTGTGCGTGTGCGTGTGTGTGTGTGTGAGACTGTTGGGGGGGGGGGGGGGCAGTGACAGGTGAACTAGCTACTGCAACTAGCAAGTACTTCATTAGAAATGTCTCCGAAGTGCCTGTGTGTGGGAATAACACCGCTGAGTGCTCTGTTATCAGGGTAGCCGATAACTCCCCTGTGAGCATTTTCTTGAGGTTATCTTATCTTTAGTTTTTAATTAGTTATTTTATAAGCCAATATTTAGACCAGTTAACAACTTCTCTGATACTAATCCAGGTTCGCTTTCACAGCAATCATTTTGTCAAAAGCCAGACGTTGCCTCTTAAGAGCCAGACATTTCAAATGAACATTGTTATAGGACTATGCATTCCGGAGCCGTGCCAATAACCACAATACACACACAACGTGTAGATCACCGGCAAAAAGGATCACTCATTGTGGACTTATTCAGCTGGCAATAGAGCACCGAAGTCTGACGTAATTTACACATCCTACCTGGGTCGCGGTTCCCCGCCCCCCCCAGTTGCAGTTGCAAGATAAAGAGAAATAAGCAACCAGGTCTATGAAAACAAGCCCAAAAGAGATCTGCTATTTTCAAAAAAATAATAATAATAATAATCTTGAAAAAATAGGTAATTTTGGAATATGCTTGAAACATTTTAACAACACAAACATGTATGGTGGGTGGGGCACAAAATATTTTCAGTTGGGGGGAGGTCTGCGGACAAATACATATTAAAATACATATTAAAAAACACTTTTTTTTAACAACATTAGGAAACAAGCCCAAAAAAGCAACTAGAAAAAGTGCTCCTCGAAGCACAGGTCTCCACCAGGTCAGGTAGGTTATTGTGGGCCAGCAATGTTTGGAATTCAGGCCAATCAGGATGGAATATGAAAAAAAATCTGATGGATCCGTTTTGATCACTTGACTATAGAGATAATGTGTACCGATTTGCGTGATGTTTGGCAAAAATTTGTAGGACTAATATATTAAAAAATGTTTTGCAAAATTGGGCAATTGGACGCTGCATTCAGGATTCAAGTAGTACAATCACGGCTGTCCTGCTCCTACCTGTCCAGCAGATGTCACTCTCCCCTCAACATCTACAGTATGTCATGTGTTACACCTGTATTGATTGTCCATTGTATAAACCTGTGTCCTATGTATGTGTGTGTGTGTGTGTGTGTGTGTGTGTGTGTGTGTGTGTGTGTGTGTGTGTGTGTGTGTGTGTGTGTGTGTGTGTGTGTGTGTGTGTGTCCTATGTGTGTGTGTGTGTGTGTGTGTGTGTGTGTGTGTGTGTGTGTGTGTGTGTGTGTGTGTGTGTGTGTGTGTGTGTGTGTGTGTGTGTGTGTGTGTGTGTCCTGTCCTCTGTTTAGTCTGTGTCCAATCATCTGTTGATGTTAGTGTAAGTAATCCTGTAGCAATCTTTTGTATCCCTGCATGTTATTCAATGGTTCCTGTTGTCGTGGTTTATCCCGCACTGTACTCGTGTCTGTGTCTCCCGGGGGTATTCCATCACCGTTGCTAATGAAATCCGCACTTAATTGAAAAAATCCATTTTGAAAGCCGTTCCATTAATACAATTCAGCCGTGCCTTGTCAACGTTAACTCAAACCAGGCTTGAACAATCATAAGCAGCCCAGCAGTCAATTGTCAAAAAGAAGATAATATGTGGCAAAAAGAAGCAAAAACTAGAGCGTTATACAAGCCTAATTATTGCTTTATTTTCTGTTTGTTAATACATGAACATTCATATCACTCAAATTAGATGTATCTGTTTAAAATGATGGTGTAGGCAACGTAAGAGAAGTACATAGACTAATTTTTCATGCCCAAAAATAGGGATGTCAGGTTAAAAGTGGTCAATCCATTTAAACCTGAGGCCGATTCTAAAAACGCCTTCTAAATCCTGACCTAAGTTTTCTGAAAAACGTTTCAATTAACTCTTCCACTGCCAGAGTAAATAAATAAATAAAGCCCTGACTGCTTACTTTTTCAAGTAGTCACAGAATATTTATCTCCAGTATGACCAATCCCCTGAAAAAATGTCATGGTGACCTCCTGTTCGCTTGTTATACGCCGTTGAAAATAGCATGTCTCGCCAAAAATACATAGTAGAACACAGGAGCCGAGATACAGGTTATTTCCCAAATAAATTTAGGAATAAAACCAGGAAGTGAATGGAGCAGTAAATCTTCGAATCTCCTGGTTCTTTCTGGGGAAAAAAATTGAATTGGATTGAAAGGTATAGTTACGTATAAGGGTTCCCGGTCTAAATGGCTTCAAGAGGAGTGTTTCCTTGGCACTGTCGCCAAGTGCTTGTTCTTGGAGGAATTGTTGGATATCTGTTAGAGTATAATCTCTCTGAGCAGAATCTGTCAGCACCACTGCATTAAACATGTAGTGTTGTTGTTAGTAGGAATAAACACAGAAGCAACCCGGAGGAAGTGGACTAAGAAAGGGGAGGAGCCAAACCTGTTTCTACACAAAAAAGGAGGTGGTAGTGGTACCCCTTCTTTTTTTTTTACCAAATGGGTTCCCAGATTGGTAAGAGTATGGCTTTGACCTGATCTATATGTAAATGTCATGAGATAACATTTGTTGTGATTTGGAGGTATATAAATACTGTACACTTGACACACACACACACACACACACACACACACACACACACACACACACACACACACACACACACACACACACACACACACACACACACACACACACACACACACACACACACACACACACACACACACACACACACACACACACACACACACACACTTACATCTAGAGTTCAGCAGAGCTTCATTTAATGAGCTAGAACATTATATGGCCTGAGAGAACACCACAATAGAATAATCCCCCTCACAACAATGACATGGAAACGCTCCTCGTTCCTCATCAGTGTGAGTGAGACACATCTACAGTCTGGAAATGACCTCATTATGTGAAGTGCCTGATTGCCTAATGGCCTCACTTTATAAAGCCATAGTAAACATATTTTATTGATTAGATGTAATCTCCATGTGCACACTTGGCATAAATGCTAAAAACTTGAAAAAGTTTATTATCAAAATGTCTTAAAACCAATACTGAATAGTTTCTGTGCTATTTTAGTCAAGTTTAAGCTGTCTACCAAGAACATAGACAGCACATAACTAATTTCTGTAAATGTCTCCGCCAGTGTGCATTGATCTGCGACAAAGCATTACATAATCACCATTCACGCCCGCCCACTGATTGCCCAAAAACTTGTCACCAAGTGCACGATCTTGATGATTTTGGCCACATTCCCTCCCAGCTACTTTAAGTGTGCACGCTAAAACAAGGGAAGCAGCATGCAGCATTAAAGTGTTAGGCCTATATGCATTGCACACAGTGGTGGGAAGTAACTAAGTACCTTTACTCAAGTACAGTACTTTACTGATACTGATACTTTTACTACTTGATTTAAAATATTATTATAAAACACACATTAACCACTTCGGCTGTTCGGAAATGGCTGATCTATAAGCTCACAACATGACACATCATCGGGATGTCTTGTGAGCTTGTAGATAGGCTATTTTCATTGAAGTTTGACAAAGTTTTAGTACTTTTACTTTGGTACGTTAAGTATACTTTGATGGCAATACTTTTGCACTTTTACTATAGTAAAATGTTTACTAGAGTACATTTTTAGTATTTTTATATTACTTAAGTTGGACCACAAGCTTCGGCTTCTTCAATCTATCTATCCATCTATCTGTCAGTAAAATGTTTAATACGGACTTTATATTGTAGTATTACAACTTTTACTTAAGTAAAATAAAGCAGAGTACTTCTTCTCCACCACTGATTGCACACGTGCAAGTGTCTTTAGTGTGTGATTATGGCTTCAAGTGTAGCGTTTAAAGGCTACAACGTGTTATCTCCTCAGATGTACCGGTCTTCGTCTTAACAACCTACCATCAGGCAGCAGGCGCTAGAGAACAATGAGTCGTCTGTAATTACCCCACACTCCATATAACACAGCAGCACCTCGTTTAGCAGGGCTCAAGCAGCCACACTTCTTTAGGACAGTTTAATGAGGATGACTGATAATAGGTTGACTATCACAGTTGTTTTTTCCTTAGTGGTTGGTGGCTAAGTTAAAGTAAAACATTGGAGGGGGGTGGGGAGAGAGAGAGATATAGGTAGACACCGGCTGGCGTAGTGTGGAATCTGTTTATGATAGCCATGTTGCTTAGCAACATGGCTATCAGGGTGTCATGGTAACCTGCAGCATCCATGGTCCTCCTTACTCTGTGGAAACTGGAGGCAGCCAAGCGATGGCAGCACAGGAGACCTTAGACGTTGCGTTCATCCTCTTCCCAGGGTCCTGTGTCTTTGCAGGACGTGGCTCTGTAGCCAGTGAGCCATCTAGAAAACGATTTGTCCGTGTGTCTGTCTGTCTGTCTGTCTGTCCACGGCTAATCTCACACATCGCTGGACCAATCAGCGCCAAATTGCTTGTGCACACTCACTGCCAGTAGGTCAAAGTAAGCTCCTACATTTCCTTTGTGAGGCAGGGTGTCGCTGGACCCCTTTCGGGATTCCTGTGTACAGTATACTCGTCTGACAAGTCCAGGTATGCCACCAATGTGCCTCGGCACACCATTTGGGAAAGACTGATCTACAGCATCTGACCACAAGAAGCTACGGGTTGGAAAACAAACTGGTTTTCTTTGTTGTTTTTTCCACCAAAATGGCCTCCAACTGTGGATCAGACTCTGGTGAGGAGCCAGGGCCTTTTTCGATTTGCTGCCAAAGTGTTAATGCAATCCCAGAACTGAAAATAACACTCACCAATCAATATTCAAACAGCAAAACACTCTGTTCCTAATGCAACCGTCCCCCCCCACCCCACCCACTCCGTCGTGTTCCTGGCTGTTCCTTTTCTTTGTCTTTATGAACTCCCATGAGAAATGTGTCTATTAAACCCAATGAGTTACTGCTCTCTCTCTCTCTCTCTCTCTGGATTTCCCTCAATTATGACATCATCAGTGGTTGTCAAAGTGGGGGCTGCAGGTCTGCCAGGGGGCGCAATTGGAAATTGGATATCGTCTTTCATTTCAATTCAAATTAATTTCATGACATTTTTAAATCCCTATTTTGGCCATGTCATTATAGTCAAAATGTAAAAAAATGTTTTCATATAGACAGAGAAAATTGGTTTTATTTTTTATTCATTATAAAAATAAGCCATTTTGTAATGGGGAGCCGCAGACAGAGGCTTTGGCTATTTGGGGGTCCTTGGCATTGATTGATTCATTGAATACTTTATTAGTCAGACATGTAAACAGCAAGTGGTACAGTAAGACATGTAGGCTAAAAGGATAACACTAAAAACTCCTGGGGGCTTGTTTCCATTGTGGTCCTACTGTATGTATTCAATTTATCAACATAGCATAAAAATATTTACTTCTAAAACTTCTACATCTCAGAGGCAAATATTGTTATCTTTTTACTCCACTACAATTATTTGAAAACTTTACTAGTTACTAGTTACTTTGTAGATTTGTATTATTATTATAACTACTTCAGCCCTATACTTTGGCTATTTGAAAACGGCCGATCTACAAGCTCTGCTATTTTCAAAGGATTTTTAGACATTTTAGACATTTGAAAACTTGAGAAATGGGAACTTCTGCATAATGATGAGTACTTTTACTTGTGGTACTTTAAATATATTTTGATGCCAATGCGATGCGAGAGTGTGATCTAGCCAACACCAACGCGGATGCCAATACTTTTGTACTTTTACTGAAGTAAATTCTGAATACCAAACTTGTACTTGCAACAGACTATTTCTACAATAGGATATTGATACTTTTACTTGAGTACAACATGTGAATACTTCCATCACTGCCTGCTGTAGGTCGCTCAGTCTGATCCGCTGTGTCTGGTGGGTTTTTGTGGGAGTTGGCCGGTTGCCATGTTGGTGCCTTGTCAACAAGTCACCTTCAAGGCTCCACAAAAGGACATCCTTGGAGGAGATCACATAGAACAACCTTCCCTTCAACTCACTGTTCTAGCTATTATGAAACCATAAATCATGAGCTACAGCAACTGGTTCCCAGACTGAGGGGGTCCCCAAATTATTTGGGGGGGGGGGGTGATTAGCTTAATGTGCACGTTGTTTTCTCACTCAACAGTAAACAAACCAACATACAGTTACAGTATAAGTGTATACAGGGTATCTGCACATTAACCCATTAAAAACCCCTTAGATTTTAGTTTTGGCTATTCAAAAATAGCAGATCTACAAGCTCACAGCGCAGCACGAAGTCATCTTCTATTTTTGAACATTTGTCAAAAATCTTGAAAGTGTTTGAAACATTTTGAATAACTTTGAATTAAGAAAAAGTTTGAGAACTACTGATTTAGAAGGCATTTGTAGAATCGGGCATGTCTTAATTGGTTAATACAAGTATAATTGAATGACTTTTAAGACCTATTTAATACCAAATTGTCAAATATTACGTTAAGAGGAAAACATTTTTGTGAAAATAGCCGATCTACAAGTTCACAACGTCTCGTGTTCGCGAGGCGTTGTGAGCTTGTAGTTTGGCTATTTTCACAACAAACCGCCAGGCTCATTTGTTTATTTTTGGAATACAGTTCTTATATGTCCCCCAAATACGAATTATCTCTAAACCAAAGGTTCCCAAACGTTTCAGGCCGCGACCCCCCAAAATAATTATATTTGAAGGAGCCACCAAAATAATCATATTTGAACTGGGGACCCCCCACCCTGACAAGCACTTGGAATTGTAGGCATTACATTTAGTTTGACTCGGTTCCGCAGATAAATATTGTGAATATAGCTACGCAAGGCGTTGTGAGTAGATCGGCTATTTTCACACATATTGTAAATTTTTTTACCTAATATTGCACAACATTTTGAGGCATTACATTTAGTTTGACTCGGTTCCACAGAACGAGGTGTTGTGAGCATGTAGCCAGATCAAAAAGGTTTGCCTCTTTCTTTTCTTTTCTTTTTGAATGAATGAATGGTTTATTTTCGGTCTTCGTTTACAACAAATCAAAACACTCTTTCACTCTCAGGTCATATTTGACAGTTTGGTCAATGCTTGACCATTTTTTATTGCGAACGCAGCGGAAGGAGGCGCGCGCAAGTGGAGCTTACTATGACACCGTGCTCTGCTTGTGTATCTGTCTGTCTGTGTGCACTATTGTGTGCACTGCCTGTGTGCAGCCAAGTAAATGTCCAATATAGACGTACCATACATCAAATGAAAGGTCTTTGAAAACTGAACACACCTGTCAAGGTTGCGTTTAAGCCCGCCCCTTCCCCCGGAAGCCACGCCCCGGAGAAGGCTCCTAAAAGCTCCCCATTGAAACCCCATGTTAAATGAAAAGTGTCCGAATCGCTCCCAAACTTTTTCTACCCCCCCTAAGTGGGGGTCTACGAACAAATACTTTGGGCTCGGATTTTGGCTCCGCCCACCGGAAGTGAGTGAAACAGGCACTTCAAACACTTTGTTGAATTGTTCAAAACCATTCAAAGTTTTTTTTTTGTGAATTTGTATTTTTCTAAGATGCTCCTTTTAACGCAGAATTTCTTTGTATTTTTTTTTGAATTTTTTATTGGTTACTTAAAAAAAAAAAAAAAATTCATTCTTTTTTTTTTTTTTTTTGCGTTCGCTTCCCGCGTTCGCGCGTCTTACTTGTAGTATAGTTTGTTGACCCAGGGGGGGTCCTG
>NC_139960.1:34406056-34481056 GCF_963454915.1 Gymnoscopelus microlampas | reverse complement strand
CTACTTTGAATTTTTTTTTGCAACAAAGTACAAAATAGGGCTTAAGTTGTTTAATCAGACTAATCAATTTAAATTGATTATTCGAATTTCTTCAATTCACTGATATGTAAAGAAATAAAAGGTAAGGAGATAAGTATAAGCAAATAATCGAGAGCTGTCTGTTTATGTGTGTGAGAGTCTTGATTGGAGAACATAGACTGCGTCATATTTTATATGACGTATACTGTACCATTCTAGCTCGTCTCATCTCGTCTAACCTTTCGGACAAAGATAACAAATAAGGAACGTTCCTACTGCAACTATAGTCACCAAGGTGACAGCATGCTTCCAGCCTATTTGTTTCGGTTGGTAGTACGTGTCGTGTTTGTCTACATACGTGCGCAAGCGAGTGTGTGTGTGTGTGTGAGTGTGTGACAGTGAGATCTCATGACCAGCGTGAAACCGGGAGGCTGAATTGGGCTGACAGGATGACCAGATGTCGGGACGGACGGACGGAAAATCCAAGATGGCTCCTGATTAAGTTAATGACAGTAGCCATCATTCTGATAGGATTGTGTCCATTGGCACGTATAAAGACACACAAGCACGCGCACACACACACGCCAGAGGAGACAAGCTGTCTTCTTTGAAGCAACACGCTTCTGCTGATCCCCAGAGTAGCAAATCTGTGTCATAAAGTATGCTACACTCCATCCATACATACATAGTAGCTACCATTTAGGGTAATAATAAAACAATTTATAAAACAATCAATTCAATATAATTTTGGCATGTAATTATAGGCTAAAGGCTTAAAAACTAAAAAAAAAAACTAAAAAAAGGAACAAATCGTTAAAATAGATGATCGGCTACTTTAACTACGTTTTCACGATACTGTTTTGCGATGAAGTATAAAATAGGGCTTAATATAAGTGGTTAATTGATTTGTTTATATAAAACTAAATATATTTTAAATATACACACGATTTGATTATTTGATTTATCAAAAAAGTTATCCATAGAATAATGGATAGTTGCAGCTCCAGTACCATTGAATGGGGTACATCCATACACACATGGATACAGTGTACATTAGGTATACTATTGATTGTGGTACATCCAAATATGCGTACATGCGGGTACTTGTATTACTATACAAATGTCCCAGCAAGGAAGTCAAATTTGAGAGAGAGAAATTGGTGTTTTATGATTACAGTAGCCTGGTTCCAGACGAATCTGCCATTGCAAAAACAAATTGCCCTTGCACACAGAGATTCCAGACTAATATCTACGCAGTGATATTAGTCTGGCCATGCCAGGCTATGATTACAGTACAATTAGGAAAAGACTCATGTTGGGGTTAGGATTAGGCATTTAGGGGTTAGGGTTAGCTAGAGTTATAGCGATTTGTACTTTGTTGCGTGCCAGTGTCGCGTATCCAAATGAACCAATATACAGATCTATAGATATGTAGATCGGCTATTTTCGGTTGCTCGACACCGGCACGCAAATGAGTATAACTCAGGCTTTAGCGTTAAAAATGGCCAAATGTGCATGTCCTCACAAGTATATTAATACAGGTGTGTGTGTGTGCATGCATGTGTGTGTGTGTGTGTGTGTGTGTGTGTGTGTGTGTGTGTGTGTGTGTGTGTGTGTGTGTGTGTGTGTGTGTGTGTGTGTGTGTGTGTGTGTGTGTGTGTGTGTGCACGCGTGTGTGTGCGTGTGTGTGTGTGTGTGTGTGCACACGTGTGCGTGTGCGCGTGTGTGCAAGTGTGAGAGCAAATCAGAGAGCCAGTTGGACGGTCTAAGAGGTTGGGGTCCCGCTGTGTGAGAGGGAGGAGAGTGGTGGCTAATATCCTAATGGACGTGAGGTCTGAAGGAGTCCCTACTCCCACCCAATAGGAAAAGTGTGGCGAGGGCATCATGAGCTCACCATGCCTGTTACCATCCTCTCACAAACTGAGCTGTTTATCTCTGGTCTCTCTCCCTCTGTCTGTCTTACGTCTAAATAATGTTCGGTCGTACCACGGTGTCGTGCGCCAAAAACAGACCCGAAAATAGTCACCTTTTGTTCATTCAGGACTAAAAGGTACTGATAATCAGGTACTGATAATCAGGTACTGATAATCAGGCACTGATAATATTCACAGTTTGTACTAGTAATAGTCAAGACTATTTATTTCCATTAACTTTTTTTTTTTTTTTAAACATCTTGGAACCGAAATGGGAAATTAGGACCAAAATCGATAAGCAGAATCGGAATCAAAACGGTCGCTCAAATGCTAACTATACCCATCCATACACATAAAAACACATTACGCGATTCACTTCTCTTACATGTTCTCTTCATGCCACAAACAAACTACAAAGATCCAGGAAAAAACATCCGATGAGATGGTCGAGGGAGCAAAGTAAAGGAGAGCGCTTGGACGGTAAGTCAGGCCAGCGTTATCGTTGCTGCAATCATTCTGCTTCCAAATAGCATCTGTAGGGCCGCAATCTCTCCTCCCATATACTTCCATTAAGGCCCAATGTTTCACAGTGGGCTAAATGGACCTAGCTTCTATTCGTGGTCCCTTAGCTCTATTGATTGCAATGAGCTTGTTCAATTCCACCTCATTACTCACAAGACCACAGAGAGGTCACCGCCACGCTAACAGACGCCAACTTCATCTTCAGCTTCTAGAATGCAGTAATATATATATTTATATATATATATATATATATATATATATATATTTGCGCTTTAGTATAAAATCTGTGCATACCCACGCTTCGTGAACGAGGCCCATTGTGAAAACACAACCTTGCAGATCCAAGGTTGTGTTGTTGTGAACTGTAAACAGGGAAAAGTTTCATCAAGCCTGGGAACACAGTGTGCTCTCTGGTTACTCATGTCTTCAATAGCAAATGTTATATTTGTTCTATTTACACAAAGGACTAGTGAAATAGAACAGGCCCAGTACAAGAGCAGCAGAGTACACGACAGCTGTCTCAGGAAATAATTTAAAAAAAAATGAGTCACCAGCGAAAGAACACAATTACAGCAAATTATACATTACAACTAAAATATGTCACTTTGACTTGTAGCAACCTGGACTGAAGGCTTAGAAACAAAACATCCAGCTGGAGCGTCATGTCTACTTGTATTGGATCACATTGTGGCCTGAAGCAATTACTCGAGAATCTCAATCTAGAGATTATTTCTGTGAGTTCCCATTGTCTCTGGGTAGGTGTCCATCTAACACAGGGCCCCCTGTTTTAAAATACTTTGTGTGTGCTAGTGCCCTCCAAAATTATTGAATCTATTGAATTTATAACAATCCCAGATTCATATATTGAATATTGAAGCGGGACTAAACTGTTAATAATACTATTAAAAGGGTTTGCCGTCTTGTGAAATGTACTCACCTTGAGGGCCTTGGAACGGGTGTCCAGTAGTTTCTCGATTTTCCCTGCAGCCGACCCCACCAACTCTCTGGCGTTGTTGGTTTTCACGGTGAAGTGATTCTTGTGTTTGTGATAGATCTGAGGCCAATCACAAGAGAAGAGCAAGAGTCAACGGTCAATGTAACAGGATATTTCGGGAAGACCTGCTATAGGTTATACGGTTAGGTGATGGAAAGTAACTAAGTACATTTACTCAATTACTGTACTTAAGAACAATTTTGAGGGAATTTTGTACTCTTTGTTCGTAATATGTCCATAATACAGTTTACACTTCCACTACATCTCAGACTTTGACATTGCCAACCAGTAGATGTCATACCCGACACCAGGGTCTAAATTCCCCTATAGAAGAGGGAGACCAAATCCAACCACTGTATATTGTATTAACATACTCAGATTGGATCAAATAATATTGTAGCTTTAACTGGAAGTATTTATTTCTCTTGAGGTAGAAAACCTTCCACTAAATGAATCATACAATTGTATTATTGGGTCTTGGCTGACACAAAAACACAATAAAGGAAGGAATACTACCATGGCCAGTGATAAAAATGACCATGTCAGGTTACATAACACAGACTATTTCTCTGTTCTGTGGAATATGGTCCACAGGTCCAGCAAAAAAACAAAACAAAAAAAGAAACATAAATGCCAAACAGCCAATTATTTTGCTGCCTGAAGGGCTTTCACTGTACGACAGCGCGTGTGCACGAGCGTGCGTGAATTGTCTCTTTCAACCCTCAGGCTTCAAATACATTTTTGTCGTTTGGCTCTAGAGAGTAACTAATAAAAAAAGGGGGGAACGCCCTTGAATTATCCAGGCAAGAGTTTTGTGAATAAGGAGCCATTTTGCTGTTTAATCCTGTCCAGCACGACTCCTCCACTACACTTTATGCATGTACTGTACTTGTACAATGTGCGCTAGGGTTGGGATCCTTTAGGACAGGGGTCTTCAACGTTTTCAGACCAAGGACCCCCTAGCTGAGAGAGAGATGAAGCAGGGACCCCCTACTCTATGTTGTATACAATTGTGTTTCAGATTAAAGTTGTTTTTTTACTTACTTTACTTTTTCCCTCTACACCTCTTTGCCAAAAATAGCAGATCTACAAGATCTCAACGCCTCGCAGTGCGAGGCGTTGAGAGCTTGATCTGCTATTTTCGGCTAATGCTTGATCTGCTATTTTCGGCTAATGTTCCCCTCAGAAAAGGAAGTTTAGGGTTCAAGCGGTTAATGTAAAAAAACGAAATCCTATCACACAAAGATTTGGCGGACCCCCTATAGTAGCTCTAAGGACCTCCTTAGGGGTCCCGGACCCCCTGTTGAAGACCCCTGCTTTAGGATTTTAACGATTCCGGTTCCTTAATAATAATAATAATAATAATACATTTTATTTGTATTGCACTTTTCATTCACAGGGAATCCCATAGTGCCAGTAACTGTAACTCTGAGAGGGTAGAAATGGAACCAAATGGACCCATAAGGGTCCATTTGGTTCCATTTGTACCCTCTCAGAGTTATGGTGGTCCTAGAAATTCAAAAGTTGGAGAACCACCAGCATTGTAATTGTAATAGCAGACATTAAGTCCACACATGCCAGCTCTGACAGCGTGATAAAAACTGTTCCGGAAACGCTTCCAAATGCGATGGAACCGATTCCGGCTCCTCAATGTTGGATCCGGTTCCAGATCTCAACCCTAGTTTGTGCTCTCTCTTTTTTCACAAACAATTTGAAACGAAATGCATCCTTTATTTGGTAATTCAGGATGGTATGACGGACTGGATTCAAATTAAGCTATACTCCCATGACTCTTATATAATAAGTGTGTCACATCAGATAAAGACAGCGGGTTGTAATGTAATTTAATGATCTCTGGAATCTCTGAAAGCATTGTATCAGCCAATGTGTATCAGCCATGTATCTAAATGACTCCTTCCTGACTCCTTCCTTCAATGTCAGCTGTAGGTCTGTGTGCATGTGTGTGTGCGCGTGCGTGTGTGCGTGTGCGCGTGTGAGAGACTGTACGCATGTGTGTGAGTGCGTGTGTGTGTGTGTGTGTGTGTGTGTGTGTGTGTGTGTGTGTGTGTGTGTGTGTGTGTGTGTGTGTGTGTGTGTGTGTGTGTGTGTGTGTGTGTGTGTGTGTGTGTGTGTGTGTGTGTGTGTGTGTGTGTGTACTCAAATAGTATAGTATATTGTCACTGTCGGGTGGAAACCTTATCCGTATATATATGGAGCCAAAAGGTTTCCAGCCCGACAGTGACGATAATATCGTCCACACACATTATTAATATGGGTATCTGTACAGTATATTATACTGTACAGAAGTTACAGTACAGTGTAGATTTGACACTGATGGCCTTTGAATGTTTGTGTACAGCGGTCAGGCGTAATAGGACACTGTTCTGTAATGTTAATAAAAGGCTACTACTGTATGTATGGAGTGTTTATGTGTTGTGACAGCTGAGGGAGTCAGGGACATTAATGAGACAGTGTGAGGGACATATTGCTGATATGTGCAGCCAATAGGACATCCGGATTTGTGTGTAATGGTGGAAATGGAACTACGAGTCTAATCGTGCACAAGGCAGTGGCTGTATTTGCACGATTGTGTGTGGCTACAAGTGTGTGATTATGTGACCTGTGTCTTGTCTACAGCAGTGGTTCCCAAACTGGGGGTCCAGTATTATTCCCCAGATGATTAACTTAATGTGCGTATACAGGGTATCTATCTGCACATTTCTAAAGTTACAATTTAGGGACCTTTAAGACCTTTTCAATACCAAATTGTCCAAATTGTACAATAGTACGTAAGAAAGAGGAAAACATTGTGAAAATAGCCGATCTACAAGCTCACTGCACGTTGGGAGTTTGTATTTCGGCTATTTTCACAATAGTCACCTGTGGAACCGAGTTAAACTAAATGTAATGCCTACAATTCCAAGTGCTTGTCAGGATGGGGGGTCCCCAGTTCAAATATAATTATTGGGGGGGTGGGAGGGGGTTGTGCACTATTTATGCACGTGCGCATGTATAAGTGTGCATGTGTGTGTGGCGTGCACGTGATGTGCGTCAACCTTACTTGTACTAGGCTCTCCATGCCGCTCGCCGTGTCCGTCAACGAGATCAGTTCCCTCTGCATCTGATCCACCCACTCCTTCACCCTGACGACAAGAACAAACAGGCAATCATCATCACCACTTCCAATTCCCAAATACCCCCTCCTCCTCAGATGAAACTCTCCCTTGTCCGGTCTGATCAAATACCTGGGAGTTGTTACCCATGCTGTTTCGACATCTTCAATAGGCTCTACGCACAGCAGCCATGTTGGAAAGAAATTGGGCTCCTTCCTTGCTTCTTTCACAGGTGTTACCAATGACACTAATTAAGGCTCTGTTCCATTCATGGCCAAACAGAGTCAGGGTGCTGATATTGTGCATGCTGGCTCACTGGAATCACTCTGCTACACCAGTGGGTTCAGGGACCACCGTGGTTCCAAATGGCCCTTTACCCATGCGGGTCCATTTGGACCCTTGCGGGTCCATTTGGTTCAATTTGTAAACTCTCAAGTTTATAATTTCAGGGTCCCTGAAATTATAAAGTTTGAGAACCACTGTGCTACACTAAATGGAACAGAACCTTCATTAAAAATATTGGTAAGACCCAATTTATTATTACTATTATTATTTTTATTTTTTAATAATAATAGTATATTCAGTACGCAAATTCAATACCCTAAAAGATTATATGATTTAACCACTTTCAACCTGTTGTCCCTATTTTGGGCACGTCAGTATAGGCAAACATTTTACATTTACCGGTAGTCATTCATTCAATCATTCATTCATTTACAGTATTTCGTTTTTTCACCCAAAAAAAGAAGCACAATAGGTGATCTACAAGCTCACAACTCGATGTGGTTGGACATGTTGTGAGCTACTGAGCTTGTTGTGAGCCTATCTTTGAACATCTTTCCAGCTATGATGACATGCCCAGAACAGGGTGCCAGGTTGAAAGTGGTAAAAAAAATCAGGACTCAATAACTGCATATTGTCAATACCGATCAAAAAAGGCACAAAAACTGGACCTAGTACATTGTATGCATATTACCTAGAGCGGATGTGAATTCATGAATCTGAACGACAAGCTATCTTTAAGGTGACTCTCCACCAAACAGACTACTTCAGACTACATCAGACTGCAGCAGACTGCAACTGGTAGTCTGTTGGCAAAAGTTGGCATTTAGTTCAGCACAAGCAGTCGGCCGACGGCACATTGTTTTGCGCATGCGTTAAGGATGACATAACTCTCCACCCCAGGGGGCGGCAGTAGTTTGCAGTGGTGGTCTGCAACAGTCTGCCAGTGTTGCCAGGTCTGCCTATTATAAGCGACTTTGGGCTTGTTTTCCTGTAAGTCGCTTGTACATATTCATAACTTTGGGGGTTGCTTTTTTTTGGGCTTGTTTCTAAAGTGCAGTTGCTTATTTGGGCTTGCGTTCAAGATTATTTTTGAAGATAGCTG
Source organism: Gymnoscopelus microlampas (assembly GCF_963454915.1). NCBI lineage: Eukaryota > Metazoa > Chordata > Actinopteri > Myctophiformes > Myctophidae > Gymnoscopelus > Gymnoscopelus microlampas. Next base: position 34,473,109 of record NC_139960.1, on the reverse strand, counting down.
ATGTAATAATAGGGCTCAAGTGGTGAAACTAGTCGCTTCTTTTGCGCTCGTTTTCATAGACCTGGACGCCTGTTTCACTCACAGAATCTGGCAACACTGGAGCCAGTTCGTACTGCAGCTCGGACTAAACCTTTACCCCCCTCTCTCCCCCTTCTTCACTACCCCCCGGCTATCGACGGCTGTACCGGTCGGCCCAAAGACCAAACCTGCTCGGTTGGTTATCAACGGTAATCTGCGAGTCTCGACAACAGGTTGTCGGCAGGAGACGCTTTCCAACACCGAGTCGGCCCAATATCTGTGCGGTGGAGAGCTGCCTTTAGACAGACACAATCTGTGAGTGAATCTATTTGAATAATGGAATGTGGGGGAGGCAGTAAAGGGCGGGGGGGGGGGGGTACTACAAACAAGCAGGTGGTCTTTGTTGTGTTGATGGGAACAGCTGTCTCTCTCAAGTCACAACTGACCCACCCCCCCACCACCACCCCAACTTCTAATGATGTTAGACATACTGTATATCAATAAAAATATCCACACAAATGTCATAAATATAACACACCAAACGTGGAACGTGTTTTTTGTACAGTAAGTGTGTGTATGTGTTTGCATGTCCAAATAGTAGCTGGTGGCAGAGTGTGTGTGTGTGTGTGTGTGTGTGTGTGTGTGTGTGTGTGTGTGTGTGTGTGTGTGTGTGTGTGTGTGTGTGTGTGTGTGTGTGTGTGTGTGTGTGTGTGTGGATACATGTGTGAACACAGAAATGCAAACAGTGACTTCCACAGTGTCTAAACATAGGCTTTTTAAGGACACTTTTTTGATATAGGAACAGCTGACATAGTGGAGGAGGTGTGTCTGTGCCTGTGTGTGCGAGTGTGGGAGTGTGTGTGCGACGTACGTGCGTCCATATGTCACATCCATCCATAATCAACACTGTCAAAACATACCAATCTCATTACTCCGCAAGTGAGATGTGATACCGCCACCCACACCCGGAGGGCAGTATACAAGTTCCTGGTATCTCATCTTCTCATCCCAACATATGTGCTGTATGCACATACGGTACATCCGTGGTTTTTGCACGGGTGAGTGCACACACACACACATACAGGCATCTCTACTGTACAGACATTTCAAGACTTCCCCTGAAAACACATGTTGACATATTAACAGTAACCCCGCACCCTGAGTGGCGCTTTAAAGTGACAGCTGATGAAAAATACATGAGTCACAATCCATAAAGAAAATTAGCCTTTGGCCCCTTGTGACGTGAACGAGGCCCTTCCCCCTCCCAGACCGATGTCAGCCCCTTGACACGCGAACCCTGCCTGTGTTGTCTTATTTAAAAAACACTGTGTAATGCGAGCAGGTCTAATGTACCTCCAACTGTAAATGTGTTGCGTAGCAGCCACGTATAAAATGTGCCCGTTTTGAGAGACAGCTGCCTGGGGCAGGGAACAGATATGGAGTGGGCATGCTGTCAGCTAATTTCTGTTTCTCAACCTCTGTCTCACACACACGAGCACACGCACACGCACGCACGCACACACACACACACACACACACACTATCTATAAATATACTTGTGAGGGCATCAACATTTCAAGACGGCAATTTTATAAACTCAGTTTTGATGCATTTTTTATATTTATATAACCCTAACCCTAAAGCCGGAGTTATATCTGTTGCGGGCCAGTAATGCGCACAGAAAATACCTGATTTAAAAGCTCACGTGTCACTCTGAAACGCGTTGTGAGCTTGAAGATCTGATATTTTCAATGTGCAATGCTAGCACACAAATAGGTATGAATAGGGCATAACGCCAGTCCTCCTAACCTGTAAAATTAAACAAAATCCCTAATTCTAACACTATTGTCCTCACAATGTTTATTTCTAAAATACATTTGTCCCTCACAAGTATAGTAATACAAGCACACACACGCACGCACGCACGCACACACACACACACACACACACACACACACACACACACACACACACACACACACACACACACACACACACACACACACACACACACACACACACACACACACACACACACACACACACAGGTCGTAATAAGACATCAGCTGCTGGCTCACCTCCAAGTTGCACTAGACTGGTTCTGTTGCAGAATGTTAGCTAATATGTGGGTTGAATGACTGCATGGAACTAACAGCATGGGGTCAAGTTAGGGTCCATTGACTGTGTGTGTCTGCATGTGTGTATTGTGTTTTTCATGCATGGGTTATGCCAAAGGGTCTACTTGGCCTCAGACAAGAGGGGTGGAGGGTTACAACAGGTGTTAAATGGGAAAACGTGTTGTGTTTGTGTGCATTTGTGCGTGTACTTGTACTGTGCGTCCATCCACGTGTGTTCCATCACAAAAGGGTTGACGTTTACTAATGGACCGTTGATTTCCATCACAAGATATTTATTTCGGCCAGAGCGATGTATCGGTTTGGCCGACATATAGTGGGGGACCAGTTTAGAAAGGTATGAGTAGGAAATAATAGTGAAAGGAAATCTCAGTCTGTGAGCTTGAGGGGTAAAATAATCCCTAAAGGAAACGTCCACTTCCACAAACAAACAACTTTCTTTTTTTATCAGAGAAAATTAAATTCAACGATCAAACCAGTAATGCAACAGAGAGAAGTACCGGTAGGTGTCCTGATATGAGCGGAGAGAGTGTGTGAGGACAGGAAGTAAAGAAAGAGGTTAAACAAGGAAAAGCTCATCAACAACCGAAGCCGCTTGGCGAGGGGTGGAAACTTGGAGCAAGATATGGAAAAATAAGACGGGATCATTATTATCCCTTCCCCCTTCTCTCTCTGTCTCTCTTTCTCTCTCTCTCTCCGTGGGGAAATTAAGAGAGGGGGACCAAAAGGAGGAAGCCCCCACAATGTCTGGTGAACGTCGGCTCCAGTAGCTTCAGTCTCCAGGGCTGAAATGAGTGAAACCATGTGAAACCCAGCCAAGTGTGAGACCTGCTGGCACAAGCCTCTCTCTCTCTCCCTCTTTCTCTCTCTCTCTCTCCTTAATATCACACACTGAACAAACAGACTTTTTTTTTTACAACAGTTCATTAAGGGGTCAAGCATGAAGTGCTTAGTCCCTCCTATTGTGTCCGTCAGTGGTGGAAAGTAACTAAGTACATTTACTCAAGTATTGTACTTCATTTTGAGGTACTTTTATTTAACTTGAGTGTTTCCATTTTTTGATACTTTATACTTCTACTCCACACGACATGTCAGAGGGAATTATGGTGCTTTTTTAATCCACTACAATTATACAAACTTTAGTTACAATAGTTACAGTAGCTTGAAGATTTTGATTATTATAAAACATTATTGAACACAGGACATGATGTCTCTAACATCATGTGCTGTGAGAACCTCTCAACACATCGATATTATGTGCTGTGAGCTTGAACTTTTTTTTTAAGAATTTCTTTTGGGCTTTTATGCCTTTATTTGGACAGGACAGTAGGCTGACAGGAAATGGGGAGAGAGATGGGGGGGAGACATACAGTAAAGGTCGTCAGGAACGGGAGTCGAACCCGCGACACGCTGTCATGCTGTATTACCAGCTTATGTGGTATGCGCCCGGACCGCTAGGCCAGCGGATGCCACCACTGCCCTAAAAGGTGACTCTCCACCAAACAGACTACAACAGATTACAACAGACTGCAACATTTAGTTCAACACAAGCAGTAGGTCGATGCGCACATTGTTGTGCTAATGCCTTCACTGGCCTGCAAGATCTTGCCAGTGTTGCCAGGTCTGCTTATTATAAGCGACCTTGGGCTTGTTTTCCTGTTTTCCTCTCTCCCTGTTTCCTGTCTAACTTCACTTCACTATCAATTAATGCATAAAAAGCTCCACAAAAAAAAAAAAAAAAAAAAAATGGCTTGTAAATATTCATAGTTGCAGGTTGCTTTTTTGGGGCTTATTTCTGAAGTCTAGTTGCTTATTTGGGCTTGCTTTCAATATTCTTTTTGAAAATAGCTGATATAATAGGGCTCAAGTGGTGAAACTGGTCGCTTCTTTTGGACTTGTTTTCATAGACCTGGTCGCTTGTTTCACTCACGGAATCTGGCAACACCTTTTCACTCGCACCAAAACAAAACACACATACCATTTTTAGCACTAGTATAGTCGGCATCGACAGGTCGATAGAGGTCCCGACCCGACGGAGTGACGCTATCCGACCACAATTTGTCGGCAGCAGAGGCTTTCCAACGCCTCCCAACGCTGAGTCGACCCGAAATCGGCGCCGGAGAGCTGCCTAAACATGTAGTTTTGTTGTTAGTAGGAATATACATAGAAGCACCCGGGAGGAATTGGACTAAGACAGTGGAGGAGCCAAACAGAGTTCCTGTTAAACTTTCTGCACCAAAAATTAGGTGTTGCCCCCAGAGGCACCACCTTTTGTTTTACCGAATGGGTTCCCAGATTGACTTTACCCTATCGCCTATTTCCGAAAAAGTTTTATTTTGTTTTTAATAATTGAGTAATTATAGTGCGATACTGTAATATTTTTATGTACTTCTTCCCCTACTGCTGTTAGTTTTATTCTTCTGCCATTTTTCACAGTTTGGGCATAACCACCCAGTTGCCTTTTCTTTACAAAACTATGCAGAATGGTATGAGGGTAATGTCAACAATAGGCTTATCAGCAGACATAAGCTCTACCATTGTTTGCCCATGAGAACAAAATGGTGGCGCTAGACAGCTCATTTCCGGTTTAAGCCTATGCCGAGTTTCAGCCTCTATCACACCCTCCATCTCTGTAATGGCTGAAAGAGAAGCTGGCAATGTCAGGCCAGCTGTCGTGTGTGTGTGTGTGTGTGTGTGTGTGTGTGTGTGTGTGTGTGTGTGTGTGTGTGTGTGTGTGTGTGTGTGTGTGTGTGTGTGTGTAACCAGAGCACTCAGCACTGGGCCTTTCTGAGGACAGCGGGGGGTTGCCCAGGTCAGGGGTCATCAGGACAGGTGCAGCTCTTTTACAAGAACTCTTAACATAATGAAAAAGAGCATGCCCTAGTGTGTTGCCCTAGTGTGTTGCACTGTGTGTGTGTGTGTGTGTGTGCGTGTGTGTGTGTGTGTGTGTGTGTGTGTGTGTGTGTGTGTGTGTGTGTGTGTGTGTGTGTGTGTGTGTGTGTGTGTGTGTGTGTGTGTGTGTGTGTGTGTGTGTGTGTGTGTGTCTACAGTGTTTGTCCACAATGTAATTAAGACAGTGTTAGACTCTTGTGATGTATAATCAATTGGGTCAATATTAGAGCCCAACCGATGCCAGATTTTGGGGTCCAATGCCTATCCTGATTTAGGAGAGTCCTAGATCAGTGGTTCTCAACCTTTTCAGGCCACAACCCCGCAAAATAATCGTATGTGAACTGGGGACCCCCCGAAATTATGTAATATTTGACAATTTGGCCAAACTGGTATTAAAAAGGTTTTAAGGAAATGTCAACTTATGTAAGCACACAAATAACTTTTTGATAGATAAAAAGTATTTTAAGAACAAGCATCAAGTAAACAACAACAAAGTACACATATCTAACCACTCAAGCCCTATTCAAAAATAGATCTACAAGCTCAAAACGCGTCACGTCGTGATCCATTGTGAGCTTGTAGATCTGCTATCACAAAATAATGGTTCAATATCGTGACACATCGGCTGGAATAATCGCTGATACTAATTTTGTCAAAAAAGTCAAAATAACGGACGATATATTGGCCGAACAGATAGGAAAACAAACAGTCCAAGACTGGTCGAGTGGTTGTTTCCTAGTGGGGCTGGACATGGTGAGGTGGATAAGACCCCTGAATAGAGCATGTGATTCACAGTGAGTGCATCTCATCTCTGGCTTCTGACTTCTGAATGCACCGCATCCCCCCGACCTGTGTTGCCAGATTTTGCTAGAGAAATAAGCAACCGTACACTTTAGAAACAAGCCCCCGAAAAAAACACACCCTACAACTACCAATATTTACAAGCAACTTGACAGAAAAACAAGCCCAACATGGCAACCCTGCCCCCGACTGAACGCTCTCCTCTCCAATCCCACTGTTTACTCATCCCCCGACTGAACAGAGCAAGAAACCATGAATGTTCTGCTATCCTATCCCACTGTTTCAACACTGTGAAAACTCACAGCTTCCAATAGCCCCCCTCTTTGTTGTTCTCAAGGTGGGAGAGGGTGGTGGTGTGTATAACCTGGGGGAGATGAACCTGGGAGAGAGCATCTCACTCTTTCTGACTCCTGACCTCACCGCATTGCCCAGACAGTTTTTTCTCCTTTCCCTTTCAATGGTGTGAAAACTCACAGCTTCTATCTGCCTGTTGGCTGTTGGGCAGCTGTTGATCACACACACACTGTTTTTTTTGTGTCAAATTCACACTTAACCATTCACACCAGGAGTTTTTTTATTATTATTATTAGAACAATTGTCAACATTTTGTCAAATGATTTCACAACGCGTCGCATCGCAACGCATTGCGAGCTGGTAGATCAGCTACTACAAAATACAAAATAGTCTCAACTCAATTATTTGTAATGATGTCATATCAGTTACAGGTTCAGTTCCCACTCTGACCTCAACGAAACAAACATGAATCAACATGAATCAACCACAACATTGTGGTTGATTCATGTTTCTATATTACTTTGACAAAGCATAATTTCTCAAGGCCTAAACTGTAAACAGTTTACAGGACAGCTGTTTTACTTACAAATTGATTTTCAGACTAACTCCGTATAAGACAGCTCCCAGAATGTGTTCATTGGCAGAATGAAAATATAGCCTACCTTTAAGCTGCTTTTACTAAGTCTTGTCACTACGTTCTCAGGTCTGGGACAGGTGCTTTCTGAACCCAGAATCAGAACTACACAGAAGCAGCGTTTCTATGTACCACATATCTGGAACAAAGTCCCAGAAAACTGCAGGTCCTCTACAACTCTGTTTTGTTTTTGTTTTTTAATCAAAGCAGAAGACCTTTCCATTTGCTGCTTTTATATCATTTATTTTGCACAGTAATTGTATAACTTTGCTGTTTTATTTTGATTTCTTATTCTTAAATGTATTCAAATGCCCTTCCTATTATATTACATTATAACATACTGTACATCACATAATACATTATAATGTGATTATTTTGTACTGTCTTTAATGATGTGTCTTAATGCCTAAAGGACTTTGAATTGCCTTGCCGTTGAAATGTACTATACAAATAAACCTGCCTTAATTGTCTTGTCTTGCCTTACTTTCTGACTCACTCGCTTCTCTGTACTTTGTGCTGTCAAGGAATCTGAACAGTAGAACAGACGGCTAACTCATAATAATTCATCTTCCTGCCCACGGCTTAACGCTTAACCACCCAATTGATTCACCTGCATCTCACACACAGGAGATTAGCAGTGATGATATAGATGAATGCCCTGTCAAATGTAATATTGTTATGCTGTAGAGACAGTAGACTTCCCTCAACTTCCGTGCTCATACGGCTCAGTCGCGCACCTTGCCAAGTACACCCACAACGTTGCCAGCTTAATAATAACCACTCAGTTTCTTTTCCTTTCCCCCTCCATTTCCATGAAGGGCTCAAATCTGACACCATCTCAACAACACCCACCCAGCCAGTCGATCGATTCCCAACGTGGCGGCGGGTGCTACATCATCCCGGCAGTCTCGACAGAACCGCCTGCCTCACGCTGGGCCGGCTGGCCCCAACGCCAGCGTGAGGGCTCGCCTGGGCGAGGAGCGAACCTGAGGGCTCGAGAACCAATCTCGGCGGGTTCCACTTCAGTGCACTCGTGCTTTGTAAACCGTGTTTTGACACTCGGAAGTGGGTCTTGCAGTCTCTGCAGCACAGCCACATTTGATCTCTTAATCCATTAAGACCGAGAACGCATCTGTGTAACAACGTAAACCATTATTTTATAATTTATCAAAAATAGCAGATATACAAGCTCAAAGCGCGCCGCGCTTTGAGCTTGTAGATCTGCTATTTTTGAAAAATCTTGAAGATTTGTGCAAATCTTTGAAAATGTATATTTTTTAAAGCAAATATTTACTCAATGGGGGCTCCTTGACATGAAAAAGTTTGAGAACCACTGATATTATAGCAACATAAGTGTTTCAGAAAACTGTTAGGATTAGCAGCTATTTTTGAATAGCCAAAGAAATCTTAAAATGACACAGATGCGTTCCCGGTCTTAATGGATTAATAACGTCAAAACCATCTCGGAGGAAGCCTCTGACAGCCCGCACGTCATCCTCCTCCTCCTCCTCCTCACCGGAATACTTTTTATAAGCCAATCGTTTTTATCGTGCCTCCGCTTGTCTGCGTAAACGTTTTGCAGCACCGCGAGAGACCGCTTCGAGCCTTCCGATGCTCCCGCTAATGGTAGTAATTTGTGTTTGTAATCTGTTCGTATAGCGAGACAGCTGAGGCCGAAAACACTGTTACTGGAAGCAGAGGAGAAAGATGGGGGAGATACGAGGATGATGGTTTGCCAGTAATTGAAGCGCCGGGAGGCCGGCCGCTAATAAGACCACTAACGGTGGAATGAGGCTTCTGGTTTTCTGCCTCTCCCATCCTCCCCTTCCTGTTTTTGTTTCTTAAGTAAACATAATCTCTTCAGCCTGTTTATGCTTCTTCTCTGCTCCTTAGCTCCTTCCTTCCTCTCTGCCCCCTCCCTCCCTCCCTCCCTCCCTCCTTCAACTCCTCTATTCCCTCCTTCCTTCCGCTCCTCTATTCCTTACTTTCCACTGTATGCCTCTTTCCTTAAACGTCTATGTTCCCTCCCTCCTTCCCTACTCTCCTCTCCTCCAGTGTTCCAATGTTTCCCAGCCTGGGATCCGGGCCAGGGGTCCTTAGGGGTCCTTAGGGGCACAAACAATCGCAGGGGGTCAAACATTTTAAATGTTGCACAACACCAGACTGCCTTTCATCCACTTCCAACCTGGCATCCCTGTTTTGGACATTATTGTATCATTATTGTAAAAAAATAGTCCAAAATCAAAACAAAATAGCAAAAGCTCACAATGTGACGCATCACGTCCCTCTAACCTCTGTTCTGTTCCTCCCTCTTTCCTCTCCTCTGTTCCCTCCCTCCTTCCTTCCTTCCTCTCCTCTGCTCCCTCCCTCTTCTTCTCTCCTCTGTCCCCTCCTTCCTTCCTCTCCTCTGTTCCCTCCTTCCTTCCTCTCCTCTGCTCCCTCCCTCTTTTCCTCTCCTCTGCTCTCTCCTTACTTCCTCTCTCCTTCCTCTTCTTGGAAGAGTTCATTGACACGATTGAACCAGTGATTTGCACATTGTACTGTGCGTGGTGAAATTCTCCGTGTTCATTTAACTCAGAGAGTTCATAAACCTAACCAAATGGACCGGCGAACGAGACCACAGAGACAAATAACGTCTCGATGCTATCCTCTCCTTTATTGAGGTCAATAAACACTGTAATTGCAGGCTTTGTGAATGTCCCGCAACCTCGTTATGGTTCCTCTGCAGGACATCATTGAGGTTTCTCCCTCTGTTCCATCATTTAGAGCATTTTAGCACGCTCTGCTGACTGGATGTGAAGGGTTGTTTAAAGTGAACACCCTTGGCAACAGCTGCACACTCCAGCAAGCACTCACGTTATATCGTGTTAGGAATGTGCAACAGCTGACTGGACGAAAGCTGGACGGGGTTTATTACGACGTGATGACGAGGCTGCTCTGATGGAACTCGCTATTCGAGGGGGAAACAGCCATATATGATGACTGCAATTTGGTATTAAAAGGGTCTTAAAGCGGGTGCTCGGGTGGCGCAGTGGTAAAGTCACTGCCCACCGCCACGGAGGTTGTGGGTTCGAATCCACTCCGGTGCAACCGGTTTTGTCGGGCGTCTACACAAATACAATTGGCCCGTGTTCGGGGGAGGGAAGGCGGACGGGGAGGGTGATATTGGTCATTGCATGTACTACTACGGGCTGGGGCGGCATCTGTCAGCGGGGAGTGTTGGGCGGGAGGAGTAGGACGAAGGCTCTACGTCCTCCTGGTGGGGGCTCCTCACTGGCAGGTGAGTCAGTAGGATACGACAGCAGTGACAACAAAGAAATGTGTGTGGGGAGGAATTAATTGGCATAACAACTTAATTGGGGAGAAAAAGGGGTAAAAAAAAGAATTGTCTACTCTAAATAAAAAATTGTAACTTTAGAAATGTGAGGTCGGTAATTACTTGAAACATGTCTTATTGGTATCGGACAGATGTCAAAATGACTCCCGATATATTGTGCCGATATGATCATAACGCATAATTATGTGCCAGTCATGTTGATGCACTGGTGTAACTACATAGGCTACCTATAACTATATGTATGTAAATATTGACCCATATTACTGTTGATACTCGGTACATAATATCTACTACAAACTACCATTCACTGGTGATATTTATGCCAATCTTTATACTTTATTTGCAAATGGTTCATACAACAATGCTAACCCAGTCAGTCCAAGTACAAACAGCCAGGTCAGTCTTTGGGCCTTTAGTCTATTTATATGCCATTTACATTGGTGATAGTTTACTGATACCTATGCCGCTAATTCCATCTACTGATGGCCTGTATACTAATTATGGACACCTGTCCAGCCCAAGCACAGAAGGCCAGGTCATCTTTTATACTGCCTTTTATATTGTTTGTTATACTATTGTAATTAGTGTTAATTAGCGTTGAATTGTTGTTGCTTTTTCTGTAAAGCACTTTGAGCTGCATTCATGTCATGAAAGGTGCTATATAAATAAAGTTTATTATTATTATTATTACCCTACTATACTTGTTCTTTTGGTAAATGGTGCATTTATATAGCGCTTTTATCCAAAGCGCTTTACATAGATTGTGCATTACATTCACCCATTCATACACCGATGGCGGAGGAAACCATGCAAGACACCAACCTGCTCATCGGGAGCAATTAGGGGTTCAGCGTCTTGCTCAAGGACACTTCGACACCAACTCTGGGGGAGCCCGGGATCGAACTGGAAACCTCACGCCTTCCATCCGGCCGCTCTACCGGCCACTCTACCCCTGAGCCACTGCCCCCCCTCTTTTACCTTACTTATCTTTGTTTCATCCTTACTGCTCTCAACTGAATTTCCCTTGGGCTCAATAAAGGTCTATCTATTGTATGTATCAATCAATCAATCAATCAATCAGTATATCTATAGATTCTATAGCTTCGAGAAACTGCCACACAAGCTGTGTCTCTCTCCTGCCATTGCACAAATGTGACCTCACACTGTGACTATAGATAGCAAGCCATCCCTCACCAACGCCTCTTTATGTCCAAGACAATATACGTTCTCCTGAGTCCTGACAGAGCACTGTATCACCTCTCCACACAGGTGTCAGCACACATTGAACCAATTAAAGTGGAATGATTGTCACACGACCACCGGTGTGTCTGTGAGCGGTCACTGTGGAGCAATGTCATTTTCACCTGCCGGAGAGATTCCAGAACACTAAACCAACAGCAGCAGATGAAACACACTAGAATCAAAAAGAACATGTATTGCCTAATATGATTAACCCATTAAGACCTGAGGCTGATTCTAAAAAACATTTTTTGAAAACAATACAAAAAGAAAATATATATATATAAAAATAAAAAATACTTTAAAATATTTTGTTCCAGGGACCCCCAGAAGCAAAGATTTGAGTTACAAATGTTCGCTTTAAAATATATACAAATATTTGCACACATTTTCAAGATTTAAAAAAAAATAGCAGATCTACAAGCTCATATCGCGGCACTCGGTGCCGCGATATGAGCTTGTATATCTGCTATTTTTTAATAGCCAAAGAAATCTAAAATGACACAGATGCGTTCCCTGTCTTAGTGGGTTAAAATGGCAACTTCGCTGATTTGAACCACATAAGCCCTGTGTCATCAAAAGTAGCAAGCTGATCTACAAGTACAAACACAATGGATCGCATCATGTCGATCAGTGGATCCGTTATTTTTGGAAAAAAATATATATTAGAGGGAAAAAAAACACCTAGAGAACAAGCACTCAAGAACCCACTGGGAACACAATTGGCCCGTGTTTGGGGGAGGGAAGCCGGGCAGAAAGGGTGATATTTGTCACTGCGAGTATTCCTACGGTGGTCAAATTTGGTATTGCAAGACTTCCGCATTTAAAGCGCCTGCTCTGTGACCAAAACCGTGTTGGTCAAATGTGGGGCCTTCCGTTCTCCAGTTTTTATCGATACTCTATGGGCGGAGTATTCGTGGGAGGAGTAGGACGAAGGCTCTCTACGCCCTCTCGGTGGGGGCTCCTCGCCTGCAGGTGAGTCAGTAAGATACAACAGCAGCGACTAGGCCTGTCACAATTGTTACATAATTGTCTAATCGCAATTATTTGAGATAGTCGCAATTATTTTTGCATAATCGCATAATGTTCACACATTTTCAAATACATAAAAAAGCAGTTATAGCAGATCTACAAGCTTACAAGCTCTACAAGCTTACAAGCTTCTTGTAGATCAGCTATTTCTGCTTTTTTACATGTATAAAATTATTAAATATGTCAATAATTTCTTTGTATATTTCAGTTATTTGTCATATCTGCCCTGTGCAATTTATGATTAAGAAGCCTAAAAGGCTTCATATGTTCCAATGTTCAATGGCCAAACACACAATTAAATCATTAATCGCAATTATTTGAGTGTCAATTAACACATCGGGTGCCGAACACGGTCTGAACCGTGAGTTTAGTCTTTTTGTTTTTTTTTCGTTTTTCTCCGCGCGGGCGGGGCTAGAGCAGCTCTGGGAGCACCCATTGTAATCCTGCGAAGGAAGTGCCAGATCACTCACCGGAAACAACATTTTTTTTCCCAACCGCTTCCTGTCTATTTCCTACTTTGAAACACCTATATCTCCGAATCTGTTTCCTGTGGGGAAAACCGGTCATGCGCGATGCGCGATCCCCCCCGTTGTAACTCGACAGGGAAATGTTATTGTTCCAGGCTGTAGCCAGGCTCATGGCACAACATGAATCGATGCTTTTTTTTGCGTGGATTTGCTTGTAACGCACGCGGAAGCTTTAAACAGCAAAGCGCAGTCAATGGGGAGAATGCTGGCACCCACGGTAAGTTGTTATGAAAAAATGCTGGCACCCGATGTGTTAAACGTCAACTTAAATGTGTAATGGTGACAGCTCTAGTGACAACACACAAATGTGTGTGGGGAGGAATGAGTTGGCATAACGACTAAAATTGGGGAGAAAAACAAAAGAAGAAAGTGCTAGGATTGAAAGCACCACAGGGTTTAATAACGGCTTGGCTTCCCTGTGGATCTCTGACGTCATGCTGATGAAGTCATGTTGATGATGTCAGACTTGTGGAGACTGGTGGATTCTGAAGCCTGATTCTGCATCCACAAAATAAGAGAAAGATATTCACATAACCCAATTAGACCTATACGTTGTTATACCTTTCAATCCGGAAGCCACCTCTGTGTCTCATTAATTCTTGCTATACAGCAACATCATTTTTGTCTCCGCCAGAGGTGGAGAGTATGTTTTCGTCTCCGTCCTTCCGTGTGTCCGCCAAGCTAACATTGGTCAAGCTTCACGTGACACGTGACAATATGTTGAAAGGGTGTGCTTTGATTGGCTAGCGAGACGCATGACGAAATAGAAACCTATATAAATAGGTGTGTCACTTCAAAAAATCATTTATATTTTTGAAGTGAGCTTCCATCAGCCAAGCTAACATTGGTCAAGTGACACGTGACAATATGTAATATAAATAGGTAAGACAGGATTAATCAGGAACAGTACTGGCGGAGACCTGTGCTCCGAGGAGCACATTCTCTAGTTTATTTCTTTTTTAGTACGAATTTGAACGTTTTCAGAAAACTTAGGTTAGGTTTTAGAAGGCGTTTTTAGAATCGGCCTCAGGTCTACAGCATTCACAATATGTGGAACATATACAGGGATTTATATCCTTGGCCATGGACTGCTTAACCCATTAAGACCCGAGGCGATTCTACAAATGCCTTCTAAATCAGTAGTTCTAAAACGTTCAGAAATAGGAGATGTACAAGCTCGCAGGCAGCACAGCACAAAGTAACGTATGCTACTGCTATTTTTTAATAGCCAACGCAAAACTCTAAAATGACAGATGCTTTCCCGACGGTTTTAATGGGTTTTAAAACCCCTCATACATTTCCAATAAGATAATAGAATACTTCTCATTTCATGTTATTGAGGGTGTTGTTCATACAGTATGTTGCCATGTGTGTGTTATTTCATTAATAACCCCTCTCCACTGCAGACCTACGTCTGAACCCTGAGTCACAACACTTTCACTGTCTTTATGTACTGTATGTGCACACATCACCCAACCACCCATCCATACGTCCCCATCTCTTCTGCCTCACAACACACACACACACACACACACACACACACACACACACACACACACACACACACACACACACACACACACACACACACACACACACACACACACACACACACACACACACACACACACACACACACACACACACACACACACACACACACACACACACACACACACACACACACACACAGTGAATGGGGGAACTAGCCCCCAGGCCTAAATGAAAAGTCCAATTAACCACATGAACCCTAGCATCCCTGTTCTGGGCATGTCATAATATAAGAACATTCAGTGGAAATAGGCGAACATTCTGCAAAAATAGCACGCTGGGGCCTAGAATAGAGCCCTCTGGGGGGACCCCATCAACAAAGTAGTTAAAGTATTGTTTAAGACGATGGTTACGTCAGTCTGGACTCCTAAGCAGTAAAATCCTCAGCGTTCATTTGAGAGTGTACAGTGAGTGAGTGAGTGAGTGAGTGACTGAGTGACTGAGTGACTGAACCAATTGGAACCAAATGGACCCTTATGGGTCTGATCTTTTTCACTTTTTTTGGTTTTAATTTCACATTCATTTGCATTTTATACAGTGGTGGAAAAAGTACTAAATTTTTTTACTAAAGTAAAAGTATCAATACTGCAATGTAGAAATACTCTGTTAAAAGTAAAAGTCCGGAATTCAAAATGTACTTGAGTAAAAGTACACACGTATTGGTATCAAAATGTACTTAAAGTACCAAAAGTAGAAGGTACTTATTATTATTATTAATTATGCAGAATGTCCCATTTCGCAAAGTTTTCAAATGTATAAAATTCATAATAATCTTTTGAAAATAGCAGATCTACAAGCTTGCTTGTAGATCTGCCAGCTCAAAACGCTTGTGGATCTGCCAGAATGTAGATCTGCCAGCTCAAAATGCATTTGCACAACAATGTGCACATTGGCCGACTGCTTCTGCTGAAATAAATGCCAACTTTTGCCAACAGACTACCAGTCTGTTGTCTGTTTGGTGGAGAGTCACAGCTGATTTTACAGCACACTCGTTAACTACACATCCCATCCCTTTTTTACACGAGGAAGCCTGTCCGACATGCAGATGTGCTTCCTGTGTTGGCCGGTGGCACTCGTCCAACCGACCACATGTTAGCTATTCTCTGAGGTTACCCAGGCAACGGTGCAATGGAAAATTCCTGGGAAGTTCCATGTGGCACAAAAATCATGGGGAAGTTAGTTGATACTGAGCTGGGATGCTCCTTCTGGCCGAGACACACACACACACACACACACACACACACACACACACACACACACACACACACACACACACACACACACACACACACACACACACACACACACACACACACACACACACACACACACACACACACACACACACAGGCTGAGGGAAATATCTCTTTTGCAAAAGGAAATAGATGAGGGGGACACTCCAACCAGACACTAAAGCAACACTCAGAGGCTGTACACTAAACTGTACACTGTAAGCCATTGGTTCTCAAAGTGGGGTCCGGGAACCACCAGGGGTCCTTGAGGGGGTCCCGAGCTAAATGTGTTAATATAGCATGACAATACTTTTAACCACTTTAACCTTTTATACTTTGGCTATTAAAAAATAGCAGATCTACAAGCTCATAGCGCGGCACCGAGTGCCGTGCTATGAGCTTGTAGATCTGCTATTTTTCGAAAAATCGTGAAAATGTGTGCAAATCTTTGAAAATATATATATATATTTTTTAAAGCCAACATTTGTAACTCAAATCTTTGCTTCTGGGGGTCCCTGGAACTTAATATTTTCAGATGGGGGTCCGTGGCCAAAAACATATCATTTTGGGGGTCCTTGACATGAAAAGGTTTGAGAACTACTGCACTAAACTGTAGTACACTGTAAACTAAAGGTCTGCAGACGTTCAGCATGGGGGGAGATTCATGAGTGACGGTGACACAGCTTTCATGCGGTGCTGCTGTGACATGCTAGTCAACCACCACCAACACCTAACCCACTGTCCTGTAGCCCAACCACAGTCTGACTCAGTCAGAAGAACGTACGCACGCCCCTCCACCCCTGAGAAGAGGCCAGCCTAAATATAGCCAGGGTTAAAAGAGGGGAGGAAGGGGACAGACATACAGGGGGGGGGGAGAGAGAGAGAGAGAGAGAGAGAGAGAGAGAGAGAGAGAGAGAGAGAGAGAGAGAGAGAGAGAGAAGGGGGCAAGAGAGAGTAAGAGGGAGGGAGAGAGAGAGAGAGAGAGAGAAGGGGGACAAGAGAGAGTAAGATAGAGAGAGAAGGGGGGCAATAGAGCGTAAGAGAGAGGGAGAGAGAGAGAGAAGGGGGGGGCAAGAGAGAGTAAGAAGGGAGAGAGAAGAAGAGGAAGAGGGAGACAGAGAGCAAATGTTGGAAAGACAGACTGGATAAATGAGTGAGTGGGGAGGGTCGGGAGAGAGACGTACATAGGAAGAGACAGCTCGGAGCGAGAGACAGCGAGCGAAACAGAAATAGAGAGAGATTAAGAGAGTGGGGGTGAGCGACAAGTAACGGTAGGATCTGGGATGACGACAGCCCAAGTGCGAGGTGAGGCCACGAGCGTTAGCCTCGGGCACGGACCCTGTGCCCTTGCATGCGTGCACTCGTAACAGATATAGCCCCCCCAGCTGTTCCGCGCAGACCGCCTCCTCAAATACACACTGCTAACGGCAGCTCCCTCGTGGCTGGGACGTGTCAATCACAGCCCAGGAAACCCTAGACCACTTTAAACCCTCCACACCAGCACCCACAGGCCCGACGCCCATGGCACGCTTCTCCTGTTCAACCCTCCACATGGCATCAATGTCATTACAGTAGATCTGGAGTTTAAATTTGGAATGGCATTATATAAGAAAATGCACCGTCTAAAGAAACATAATACAATTCCCAAAGATAATTTATGACTTGACCTTAACTTGGCCTCACTGTAAACCATTGGTTCTCAAACTTTTTCATGTCAAG
The DNA here is from genome assembly GCF_963454915.1 of Gymnoscopelus microlampas. Taxonomy (NCBI): domain Eukaryota; kingdom Metazoa; phylum Chordata; class Actinopteri; order Myctophiformes; family Myctophidae; genus Gymnoscopelus; species Gymnoscopelus microlampas. Next base: position 34,455,698 of record NC_139960.1, on the reverse strand, counting down.
GACCCCCAAATTGACACGTATTAGCCCGCGGACCCCCATTTCAAAAGGCATGCCAGGGACCCCCATAAGAGAAGATTTTGTACGGCTCTAGCAGTGATTCTCAACCATTTTAATTTCAAGGACCCCCAGTTTGACATGCATTAGGGCTACAGACCCCCATTTAATGGCATTTCTATCACTTGGACCGCAATTTATATTGTAAAATCTATGTCAATTTAACTCTGAGAGTGTACAAATGGAACCAAATGGACCCGTTAGGGTCCATTTGGTTCCATTTGTACACTCTCAGAGTTACAGACCCATAAGGGTCCATTTGGTTCCATTTGTACACTCTCAGAGTTACAGACCCATAAGGGTCCATTTGGTGCCTAATCTATCATTTAGCAGGGGACCCCCTGGAACTCCCTCAAGGACCCCTGGGGGTCCCCGGACCCCACTTTGAGAACCAATGCTGTAAACAAAGATGAGTCACACTACGTCAACTCCAAGGTGATTTTCTACAGATAATGGCCAAACGTATAAATGTCGTGGGTCGAAGATCAGAGCATGACCATTGAATAAGGCACATTGAAAAGTGCACACAGCAATTCTAAGGGGCTGTGTCCGCAGAAAGTGTTTTTTTGAGCCGCCACCGCCTTTCTGACGTGCATTTCTTCTATGCTGAAGACGCAGCGCTTCGAGCAGACAATGGTTAAAACTTTTTGAGAGGAGCGCCGCTCATCAGTGTCACATAATGATCCTCCTGGCTATGTCTAACAACCCTGTCATTTATGACCTGACTTTGATTCGTTACAATCATGAGAAGTTCATATTTCATATTTCAGCGTTTAACTCGTTTCCTATTGGCTTTTATTTGAACACATTTGTTTTAATAACAGCTTTGATGACAATGAACGTAAAACTGATAACCAGCTTGTGTCCACAGTAAAGAATACCCCAAATGGGCCAAATTAACGGTTTATCCCACTTACAGTACAAACAAACAGCTGAATGCACTGGGAAGGGAAGCAAATGACGAAACAATTTGGATTTGTGGAATAAACTTTCATACCTAATCTTATGTCATCATTGTCACTGACATACAATCATAAACACTGGGGCGTTCTCAGAGTTACTACAGGGGGACCGCCAAATCTTTGTGTGATAGGAATGTTTTTTTTTTCCACTCAACCACTTGAACACTACTGTAGCGTCGCTATTCTGAGGGGAACATTAGTTCTCAACGCCTCGCACTGCGAGGTATTGTGAACTTGTAGATCGGCTATTTTCGGCAAAGAGGTTTGGTGTAGAGGGGGGAAAAGAGCGGACCAAGTACAGGGCGAACGGTCAAGTTTACTACTAAGTATGAAGAGGTATTTAATGTCTGAAAATACAAATTAACATGATCAATCCAACATATTATAAGATAATGATAATGTGTAAACAAACTTACAAAAAACATGAATTCACATAACAGTGATGACAGTGCTGTCAAACAAGTCTATGAAGCTATCTCTGAAATCCATGAAAAAGTTGAATCTGACACACAATTTGTGGGGGTCCCTTCTTCATCTCTCTCTCTGCTAAGGGGTCCTTGGGCTGAAAAACATTGAATGAAGACCCCTCGTATAGACAATACTACTACACTTGTGCTATATACTGTAAATAGTGTGATATTGGCTCTGGTGTGCAGATCACATCCTCATGCCTTCGTACAGTACATGCTCCACACAGCATACCCACATTGCCAGCGCCAATCTCACGGTATAGCACTCCCTCTCGTGTATTATGGCTTAATTAATGTCCTCTTCCCTTTAGCTAAGACCCAGAAGAACTTCTCTCCAGTCCTTCTCCGTGTGTAGATGGAGTGCATCCTCCTCCTCACATTATGAACACAGATTGCCACAGACATGTCTGAGAGAAAAGCGCTTTAGCTGGTTGAGCATGAAATCTGGTTAGCCTTAACAAAATAAAGTAAGTGAGGCAAACAGAAAGGAGGGTGACAGGAACTCGAAAACTGTGCACATCAGAGAGAGAGACAGAGAGAGAGAGAGAGAGAGAGAGAGAGAGAGAGAGAGAGAGAGAGAGAGAGAGAGAGAGAGCTTGGAGCGTGTCTCTGTGACTAAGGCAAAAGCCAAAAACAAGCATATCAAGTGAGTAAATTTGGATCACAGGGTTTTAGCACAAGGAGTTGGCAAATGGTGACAGAGATTTCAACATCTCTCTTGGTTCCAGCTGTGTAGTCATCAATTAGATCAAGGAGTGAAATAGCTCACAAGGCTGATTAAAAAAAAAATTGACACATACTGTACATTAAGGTCAGGATAGTATATCTGTATATTGTAGTGCTCAACAAACTAATTCAATACGGAGAGTTTTACATATCTCTGCTGTCCGGCAGGAACCAGCTAACTCCAAAATGTTTTTCAGGAAATGAAAAAAAGTGGAGTTAGGAGGTTTTGTTCATCATTGATAAGAACAGCTTAATGGACCTCCAAGCTCACAATGAGGTTGGAGGTCAAAAGGGGGTGGAGCCTGGAGTCAGCAAAACCAGCTAGTCCAATGGAGTTAGCTGGTTTTGTCAAAGAAAGGGTGTTCAACGGCCCTGATTTATGAAAAAAAATCAAAAGGGTGAAAATTAGCTGGTTCCTGCCGGACAGCAACGATATGCACCATGATGAACTGCTATGTAATATTAAACATATTACTTTAGTAGCTACACACTGGAGACACAAGACCTACCAGGTTCTCTTTTGTATTTTTGTCAAATTTAGTTATTTACTTTATTTGCTGCAAAAGAACTTCACTTAAGCCTTATTTTATACTTCGGCAGTACAGTGTCGTGGAAAAATTGCCCAAAATTGCCAATCTACAAAACGTCACAATGCAATCGGCTATTTTGTGATATAGCACTTTACAAAGACATTACACTCCATAGCCGTGCGCTGGCTGGCATTGGGATCCCTGGGGAGCAATCGGTGACATCAGATTTTGAATGTCAGATTCAAGGATGTTTATCTGCCTTAAGAGAAACGGCGTGAGAGAGAGAGAGAGAGACCAAGTTAGACATGGACAAGATGGGACAGGTGATGAACGAGAGAGAGAGGCTGAGTGAGGAGGGTGTGAGAGGAGGAAGATAGAGAGAAGGAGGCAGAGACGTGTGACTGGAAGACGGCAGAGTGAGCAGAAACAATCTGAAACTAAGAGACACTGGCATGTGAAGGTTACAGGTGGAACTGGAAACCTATAGTTCAGAGTTAATGGAGGGGGGGCGACTGAGAGACAGGGAAAAAGAGAGAGCATGATGGGGGAGATAGAAAGGGAGAGAGGGAGAGAGAGAGCATAGATTAAAAAGAGGCAAGGAGCTAGGTAAGGTGTCGGCTATAAGAGGTAAATAATGATAATAATCCCAGATGAGCAGTTTCATATAGAACATGGCGCGACAAATCAAAACAGGTCCTGGAAAATCCCCTCGTCAAAGTCTGGCTTTCCTCATAATAAGGTCCAAGCTTCCTAAGTACAGTAGCAAGCCAAGACCGTGTTTATTCACACTGTGGAATTACGGTATCTTGAGGGAAACTCTCTCTGCCCCCAGTCAGCCGTCACAAGTCCCCCTGTGACTTTCACCTCACAGTGAGGCCTGTCACACATAATCACCATCACCAGTGCCACCCTTAACCATTTAAGACCTGAGGCCGATTCTAACAAATGTCTTCTGAAAAATATTTAGATAATTCTTTTTTTAACATAAAAAAAAAACACATGAGCTTTATATCTGCTATTTTTGAATAGCCAAAGAAATAAAATAAAAAATACACAGATGCGTTACTGGTCTTAATGGGTTAACCACTTTCAATCTACCATCCCTATTTTAGACAAATGTTTTTATTTATTTTTTGTTTCGTTTTTTAATAGCAAAATTAGCAGATCTACAAGCTCACAGTGAGCTTGTAGAGAGAACATTCTGCAAAAATAGCAGTCGCAGTGTTTTGCAACGGCTATTTTCGGTGAAGCCATAGTGTAGAGGGAAAGAAGGACACCCATTGGGTCCCCCCCCCCAGGGTGACTGTGGTCAACTACGTAAGTATATAGGGCTCAAGTCAACAACAGTAAGACCTACAAGTACACTTGCAAAGACTGGCAGTGGCCACTGCCAAAATGAATTTTAATTTATACATTTTCCAAAGGCACTCATTAACAGTGAGTAAAATGCAATGTACCCAACAACATTGTCATAATTTATAGACTTTTACACTGACTTACATTGGGTTCATTCTTCTAGTCTATTTTATGAACTTTCAAATTGGGCTGGGCAATACGTCGATATTATATGGATAGTGATTTGTGATAGATCACAAACAATCTGGGATTGTGGATTGTAATATCGTTATATTGTATAAGTCTTGTCTTTTCCTGGTTTTAAAGACTTTACCTTACTTTATTTGTTTATTTGGCAGGGACAATGCACATTAATGAATACCAAAACATGATCATGTATTACGTACACATGATAGATGTAAATATGCCAGATGTAGCCTAGAGCTGATTTCAAGCCCATCCGTAGTCCCCAACACCCCTGGGTGACTGCATTACAGAGTAAAGTGAACAAATTGTATCAACTTTAGCCACTTAGTCATAGGGTTGGGACCCGGAAACGGAGAATCGGAAGAACCGGATCCAAGATTGAGAAGCCGGAATCGGTTCCATGACATTTGGAACCGTCTCTGGAACCGGTTTTTATCACACTGTCAGAGCGTGGACGTCTGGTTAAATCTCATTGTGTACATTTTTTATGAAACAACCAATTGTCACCCCCACAATATTGTCATCAATATTGAGCTATTTGGTCAGAAATATTGTGATATTCGATCTTATTTTTATCCATACTGCCCAACCCCACATTCAAACAGATTTTCTTTTTTTTCCCAATCAGCAGCTTGTTGTTATTCTTATTCTTGCAACATTCCAAGAGTCACCTAGCGCCCATCGAAATGACAATCTTCAAATCAACTATGTGGGTCTTCAGGCCAACTTTTCAGTATGAATCACATGTAGCCCATTCTTGGATCAATCCACTTAGTGTCTATGAAATATATGGGCAGGGCACTCTGCAAGTCTGACATCATAGCACAGAGCCATTAGCCTGAGTGCCATGCCTCCCCGGCTCTCCGGGGGACCGGCGTACTCGGGCTGCATTCAAAACTAGACGGACGCACCAGTCCCCTCCTCCTCCTTTACAACCCGCCAGGGCCTTTTGGAGGATCATTCAGAACCTGTTGGGTGGATGTGCGTGTGAGGTGTATAGAAGTAAATTAAAAGTTCCACATAAACACAAAGCCATAGGCATCCGTTTACTTTAGGGAAACTCATCTGTGGCCTGTGTCACATCCGTTGGCTTGACATCTACTGTGTACTTTAGGACGCATCTGTGTCACTTTAGATATATTTGGGTATTAAAAAATAGCAGATCTACAAGCTCTCAGTGCCGTGCTATGAGCTTGTAGATCTGTTATTTCAATATATTTCTTTTTTTTTTTGTAACTCAAATCTTTGCTTCTGGAGGTCCCTGGAACAAAATATTTGACAAATGTTCACTTTAAGAAATATATATTGAAAGATTTGCAAAAGATTTTTTTTTCTTCAAAAATAGCCAAAGAAATCTTAAATGACACAGATGTGTTCCCGGATTGAATGGGTTAAACACATGGACCCTAGCAACTCTATTCTGGTGGAACATGAGCCTGACGATTGGCTATTTTCGACTATGATTATGTTGTGTAGAGGGAAAAAAGGAGTGGGCCTCGCGGACGGACCTCGTTCAAAGAAGTAGGCCTACATACAGTATTATATAATGTATATAGGGGTTTAGTGGTTTCAAGGGATGGAAATAACATTCAGAGCACAGCCAAAGATGAAATGAAACCTTTCATCATGCAAGTTCACAAGATGACACATAATCCAAGTTACCGGCCCAGGGCTGACTGATGAGCCAGCAACGGTGTTTTCAGGTCAAAGCTACTGGCAAGGTTGGTAACACCCTGGAACGGTATATATTACCCATACAGCAGCTGACCTTATATCATGGTGGTGGTATAACTGTGTACAGTGGTATATATTCTGATCTGAACCAAGACCATTCAGGATACATGTATTATAATAATACAAACTATAGGCGTAGGCCTGTAGCATTATTAACAACCAAAATCATCACAATTTATACCATGATTAACACGAGCCAACTGTATTCAGACAGCAGTTAAATCAAAACCCTCTTTCGAACCATGATAGGCCTACTACTTCTATAATTAGGCATTGGTTCTCACAGATCGACCTCTGACCCCCAGGGTTCCTTGGGGAGAGTTCCAGGGGGTCCCCAGTGAAACCATTGCACATTTACAAGTAAATACAATCAGTGAATGTATACGAATGGCTATTTTGGCCTTTGTCTTGAGGGAGGAAGGGGGAAGCAAAATGAGGATCGGTTTAACCCTTATTTTTTGGCTATTCCAAAATAGCCGATCTACCAGCTCACAATGAGTTTTTGGAAAGTTTTCACAAAAACTTTATCTTATGGGGGTCCCTGGCACAACACCTTTTCAAATGGAGGTTAGCTGCAGCCAAACACACATCATATTTGGGGATCCACTGCTCTACCGTATCATCAGTATAGCTACACAATGTGATTCTGGATTACAATCTATCAGTAGCCTAATCATCTCGGATTGGTGTGTGTCCCAGACACTGACATGAAATGCTTGAGAACCACCTAAACTAAAGCCTGATTTATCCTTATAGTTGCACGCTGGTGTCAGTTGCATGCAGTAAATAGCAGATCTACAAGCTCACAACTTGTGAGCTTGTAGATCTTCTATCTACTGAGCCATACATGATGAGGCTTAAATGGGACAGTGCTGGGAATAGCATGCCATGCTTACATGACAGAGTTTATGTGAGACCACAGCCTTCCTTCCTGGAACCATGCATGCAGTAGTCTCACACACAGCTGTTGGTTGTCAACACATGTTCACACACAAACACACACACACACACACACACACACACACACACACACACACACACACACACACACACACACACACACACACACACACACACGTTGTACAAATCACGTTCTTTAAACTAAAAGTAAAGTCTAAAACCCAAAGAAGTCACAAGTTAATCGTCATGAAAGCACTCCCTGTTTTAGGAAGAAAAAAACCCGAGTCGTTCGGTTCTGCAGGAAAATAGTAGAAATCAGTGAGTTTGTTGCAGCCTACATTTCAGCCAGTTACGTAATTTATGGAAACATGAGACCACTGATCGATCGCCAGCTGTCACTTCATTAGAGACCATGGCTGGCAGTGAAATATTGTCACAATAAAATATTAATTTACTGTCTTTGTTTATTTTATTTTATTTTGTACACAACAAGAAACAAAACAAAGGCTCATTTCGACCATATTGGTGCAAATGTGTTGGGGATATGCAACTATGACCAGTGGTGGAAAGTAACAAAGTACATTTACTTAAGTACTGTACTTAAGTACACTTTTTAGGTATTTGTACTTTACTTGAGGATTTCCAATGTCCAATACTTTTTACTTCTACTCCACTACATCTCAGAGGCAAATATTGTACTTTTACTCCACTACAATTATTTGAATACTTTAGTTACTAGTTACTTTTCAGATATAAATTATGATATTATGAAACATACATTTACCATTTCAGCCATATTTCATACATAGGCTATTTGAAAATAGCCGATCTACAGCTCACAATGCCTCCCATGGCCATTGTGAGCTTGTAGATCTGCTATTTTCACATATTTTAGTACTTTTACTTTCGGTACTTTAAGTACATTTTGATGCCAATACTTTTGTACTTTTACTCAATTAAATTTAGAATTCTGGACTTTTACCTGTAACAGAGTATTTCTATATTGCAGTATTGGTACTTTTACTTAAGTAAAGAATTTGAGTACTTTTTCCACCACTGACTATGACTTAAGTAGCCTATAGAAATAGCCGACTGATAGATTACAAGCTGTCATTTTACTTTTATAGTCAATCAAGCATATTTAGAGCCAACAGGCTGTTTTTACTCACATGAGCGCTGAGGGGAAATGACCAGTTGAGCCGGACGAAATGGACAGGAGTAAAAGTAGACTGGTGGAGAAAGTGTACGTATCCATGGTTTTGCGTTATTATATTCCAATTTCCCCCTTTAAAAAAAAAAGATCTCAAAACAAACCAGGATCCAGGATGAGAAGAAAGACGCGTCCCGAAATGATCCACCCTGAGCGGTGTCCTGTCCGTTATAGTAGAGGCTATAACGACCACTTTACTGCTCACACACACACAGCGCCATCGGTGCGACTTTCCCAAACAAATCTGGGGGGCTGGTTCTTACGGATCCCACCCAGCGAGTTGAGGAGAGTGTGTCTTTGTCTGGGGAGGAGGAGGTTTGTGAGATCTCAAGCTGCGATACGAACCATTAAAAAAAAGAAAGAGAAAAGACAAACAGACAGATGCACGGTGTCGGTGGGCGGGGGGGGGGGGGGGGGAGAAGAAGGGGAGGAGGAGGAGGGCGCGTCTGGTCTCAGATCTCCCTCACCTCGCCGTGAGAGAGCCGGAGTGTCCTCCTCTCCTCTCCTCGCCAAGCAGATCAGTTTCCGAGCTCCTCTCTCCTCTCCTCACCTCTCCTCGCCTCTAATGCCAAAACGCTCGCCCCAAAACACAGTCGCCCCCGGGGGCAAATCCGGCGGCTTCGGGAACGGTCGCCACCTGGTATTCCTAAACGTAACCTCAGTAAAACTGCGTCTAAACCTAACCTTATTCCCAATCATAACCTCAGTAAAACTATGCCTAAACCTAACATTATTCCTAAACTTAACCTCAGTAAAACTATGCCTAAACCTAACCTTATTGGCTTAGCCTATTACTTAACCTCAGTAAAAACTATGCCTAACCCTAAACTTATGTCTAACTTTTATCCTCAGTAAAACAAATACAAGAAAACAGGAACCGCTGGGGGCGAGCGGTCCGCGAAAAGGATGGGGGCGAGCGTGTTTTGGGGCGAGTCATCCGGTTACCCCTCTCCTCCACCCCCACGATAATTACGCACGGCTCTCTCCATGTATGGCTCTCCTCCTCTCCTCTTCTCGATGTCTCACGCACCGCGGGCCAAGGCAAAGCGCGGTCGGCCACTGCCTGGCGAACACTCAACACCCCCCCCCCCTCCCCCCTCCCCCGGTTGTCCCGGTGGGCTCCTAGCTCTGGTCCATAGGGAGAGGGTTCCAGGGGTCCCCATCCCAAATGAGTAGTAGTTTAATTTAACTATATAGCCTAAATTCAGTTGACTTGCAATTCATTATTCTATGACTCTATGTTTAATGGCAATGCATTAAATAATGTATACCATGAAGGTCCCTATACAGAATCATTTATAATGAAGGCCCATAGCCCAATGAAAGTAGAGATAGGTATGATATGACAAGTTGAGTGAGATCTCAAAAGTGTCCAGTTTGGAAGGTGCAAACACACCCAAGTGCAGTAGGTCAACATGGGCAAATACAAACTGGACCCTCTCAATCACAAACGGTTTTCTTTTTGTTATAGGCCTAGTACAGTACTGTATATCACTGTAAACCTTAATTTAAAGTGACATCTATCTATGCCATGCCAAGAGATAGTTATCTTGCTACAAGGCGGCGTGTATTAAAACTACGGTAATACAGAGTGTCATTTCAAATCACTTGATAGAAACTGCAAAATAAATGCCAGAAGATTATGCTTTCAAATTAGTGTATTTTCAAAGGCAACTGTCACACCAAACGGAAATGGTGCTAAATACGAAATACTTTTTGGCATGATGAATACCTACAGGGTGGCAAAAAAAGTGACCACTTAAGCCTGATTTATTTATTTTTTGCCTGCAATGACATGCCCAATATATGGAGGCCAGTTTTAAAGTCATAATGAATGTATGGTTGCAGGAAGAAAACAAGTGTCTATTAGTGTCAATCTACAATCAGATCTGATGAGGTTAAATGTGAAAGCTAGGGGTTGGCAATTACCATCCCCTGAAACCCCAAATGACACCCGTACTTTGTTTTATATAACACCTATCAAGGTGCTATATAGCACCTTTGTCAAATGGTGCGATACTAGTAGTTGAACCATATGGTGCCTAGTAAATAAAGCTGGAGATCCAACAGAGCAGCTCTAAAAAAAAACAACACAAATTTAACTTTACAGGTTATTTAACTTAAAGGGATAGTTCACCCCCAAAAAAGATTTTTTTCTATCAATTAGTCACCCCATGGAGAGATTTATGGATATTTTTTTTATGATATATTTTTTGTCGCATTCCTAAGCCAATAATTTGATGACCAGCGGACCAGTAGGCAGCGGTTCCGGTGGGAGACACACAGGGTGCATCCACACATGAGCGTACGCTGACGTGCAACGCTACGCTACGTGACGCTAGCCCCGTCCACTCTCATGTTAAGTTAAAAACCGGAAGTTCCGGTCCGGTTTTTCCTATAACATGGGAGTGGACGGGACTTCCGACTTCCGGGCGTCAACTTGTATCTCATGTGTGGATGCACCCAGAGGAGACTCTTTGTGCCTCCTATCGGAACCGCTGCCGGTCATCAAATTATTGGCTTAGGAATGCGACAAAAACAAAACAAATATCCATGAATTCAAGTGTCCATGGGGTGACTAATCCATAGAAAAAAAGTAATTTTGGGGGTGAACCATCCCTTTCACACTGGCACAGGTGCTACAGAACATTAACCACCGCAAAGACCCGCTAAAGTAACCCTGAAGAACCACAATGTTTGTGTGATAGGTCGCTAATCCCTGTCTGAATAAATCCTCATACCTCCTAACTCATTACTGAACCCTACCATTACTTTCATGGCATAGCTGTTTCAGTAGGCTAAGCAGGTTTTTCTGTTCTTGATTGATGGATTGAATACTTACAGAAATGTAAACAGCACGAGGTACAGTCAGACATTTGAGCTAAAAGGATAACACAAAAAAAAAGAAGAAAAAAAGCCTGCCAAAGTAAAAGGAAAAGTGAAACGTTTGAACAGAATGAAAGTTGGGCTAAAGTTGAAAATCTATACGCATTTCAAAACACATTTTGGGGACACATTTTTTTGTTACACCCACCCAATTTGCCCAATTGAGGCGTAGACCATCACCACACTAGGACATGAACACAAGCAACCAGCCTGTATCGTGCAGCTTCAACACTGAACACTAATTTGTGATTTCTACGGCTTCCTTCATGGTCTGTATCTTTATCCTAAGCACTTTACAGAGTGTGTTACATTCACATATTATTCACACAAACACACTGTCACGCCGACAGTGGAGGCAAACATGCAAGGCACCAACCTGCTCCTCAGGAGCATTTATAGCGGTTAAATGTCTCGCTCAAAAACACTTCCCACCTAAAACGAGGAAGAGTTGGGGGTTGACCAGGAACCTTCCGGTTCCCAAAAGGCAACTCTACCCCCTGAACCACAGCAATGAATAAACTGTACAACTTACTACCAATAGATAACAATTGGACAGGGAGGCCATGGCATTATTAGACTATGTCTTGCTTTCTGAGGTGCGCGTGTGCGCACGCACAAACGTGGGTGTATGTGTGTGCGTGTGTGCATGTGGATAGGGGGTCTAAAGTGGCCCATTCATGCACAATAAGTTGTAGTTATTTCCATAAGTCACAATGTGAGGGGGTCCACCAACATTAAGCTACATCCTGACTCCCGAACCCTTAAATTACATACAGCAACCCTGTGTGTCTGTGTCCGTGTGTCCGTGTGTGTGTGTGTGTGTGTGTGTGTGTGTGTGTGTGTGTGTGTGTGTGTGTGTGTGTGTGTGTGTATGTGTGCGAGCACACACACACACACACTTACAGTAAGTGTGCACTCAGTGTGTTTACCATAGAGGGCTGTGAGAGGCAGGCATGGCAGCGGCCGTCCTGCTATTATACGTATCGCACACAAATAGATTTACTGTGCAAATAGGCGCCATGTTCCCCCACTCAGCAAATATCAGGTTTCACTGGAACTCATATCAAGAGACGTATCTAAGAGACAGGCAGAGCTTGGAGCTGAGGGGAGAAGAGTGTATTTACAGAGCAACGCTTGAGGGGGGTAGGGGGGGGGGGGGGGGGGGGCTTTGTCACACAGACAGACGAGACAAGGTTAGGAGGTTCTGGGTATAGGTTCAAGAGATTTTAGAATACTATTGCACACACATGGAATGATAAATAGAGCTGTGTGCTGTAATGTCAAACTGTGGTCAGCTAGTGTTGACAGCGGAGTAGGGTGGGCACACAATGAGCACTGTGGCATAAACAATTCCAACTATATTACCATATAATTCCACATAATACAGGAGAGGGAGAGAGAGACAGAGAGAGAGAGAGAGCGATATAGACAGACAGACCCTCACCTCAGGCTGAAATCTGCTGAGAAACTATGACTTTGTTATGATTGACATTTACAAAGACTTTGTCTCGACAAAAAGTGTGCCGTGTGATGCCAACCAGTAATCCTGTGGCAATTCCCCTGTGCCGTTTGTGCCTTTTATATCAGAACAGCAAACGTAATGCTCACTTTAACAGGATTACGTGGGATTTGAGAGGGATTATGTGGTGTTGCTAAATCCTAAATCAATGAATACAAATTGAGTTGAGCTGAACACGCCTCATTGGCATAAAATGATTAGATTAGTGGCAGTTTTGTTTTGCTCAATTGGCTGAAAACACAGGAAAGATACGACTGTCTGTCTTAAGAATTTTTTATTAAACTATGCCCAATAAGGACTAATGACCACATAATGCATACTATTGGCACATAATTATGGCGTTGTTAATAACACTTTATTACCGGTTTTGGTCAGTTCACTCAATCATGTTCTGTTTGGCATGACTTGGTGTTATAATACAACATAAACACATGCGCCCTATTAAAAGGAATTTAATAGCAGATCTATGATCTCACCACACGTTAGAATACGGATGCCTGGTTGAAAGTGGATAAATATCTGCCTGCCAAACAGGTCACTCACTCCACTATTGACACACAAGGCTCAGGATACCTTGATTTTACTCGCTCTGTGTGTGTGTGTGTGTGTGTGTGTGTGTGTGTGTGTGTGTGTGTGTGTGTGTGTGTGTGTGTGTGTGTGTGTGTGTGTGTGTGTGTGTGTGTGTGTGTGAGAGAGAGAGAGAGAGAGAGAAAGAGAGAGCGAGAGGGTGGGGAGAGAGGGAAAGAGGGATGAGAGAGAGAGAAATATGAGAAAGTGTGTGTGAGGGAGAGAGAAGGGAAAGAGAGAGGAATGGGAAAGAGGGATGAGACAGAGAGAGAGAGAGAGAGAGAGAGAGAGAGAGAGAGAGAGAAAGACAGACAGTGGTTGTGTATCTAAGTGCTTGTGGAGTGTCTCCCTCCAGCAGCAGCAGCAGGTGTGGCCCATCTCACCACCAGTTCCCACCCCGCCCACCCACCTGTCCAGGGAATCACCCGGGTAGCCGTTGCCTAGCAACCCTTTTGTCATCCTCACGGTGTCTCCTCACGACCGTGTCAGAGGAGGCTTGCTCTTGTTGTTGTTTCCCCCAACAAGCGACAACGCACGACCACTGGTACATGTCTACTGTTTGATTGATTGATTGATTGATTGATTGAATACTTCATTTTAAGGCTTAAAGGATTACACAAAAAAGTCCTGGGGGCTTTGTTTCCATTGTGGTCCTATGCATTCAATTCATCAACATAGCATAAAACAATAACACGATAATACATGTCCTCAACAAATACCAAAACACATTGATCAAAATGCACGTGGCCCACCCATCTGACCAGTGGGCTTTTCAGATTTTCAAGTGAGCCCTGATCCAGAAAAGGTTGAAAACCGCTGTACTGTACCTTCTCTATCAATGGTTCTCAAAGTCTGGGGTCTTAGAGGGGGTTCCACGGGGTCCACAGCAAATGTAGTTAACACAGCATCAAAATCAGTTTAGCCTCTATAAACACTGGTACTGGAAAATAGGCGATCTACAAGCTCTACAAGACGCGGTATGAGATTGTAGATCTGCTGTTTTCAAACAATCCTGGCACCAAGTATTTTTCTTTCTTTCTTGTGGGTCTTTTCTAAAACGTATTTGTTTATATTCAACCACATTTTATCGGCGTACGATGGTGTCGCACAGTGAAAATAGATGATGTTCTAGAATCTAGATGTTCTATTTCCACCATTTAAAAAATATATATATTATTATTTTGGCCTTTAATTACATGCCTAAAATAGGGCTGCCAGGGTTACTGTGGTTAAGAACAGACATCGATAAGCACAAGTTATATGGAAAAGGCTGTTCTTAGATCGTCCAAGTACTTCTAAGTTGGGCTAAGTCAGTCAGTCAGTCAGTCAGTCAGTCAGTTATAGTAGGAGGAGTTTTTTTTTAATCCCCTGACAAGACCTCAACTCTCATGTGGGTGCAGCTGTGTTGTTGGCTGTCCCCAACAGAGTTCAACCCCAGTGTCTGCAATGTTTGGCATTGAGTGAGAACTCTCAGCCAAGTCTCCCAAGCACTTATCATTTATCAAGAGCAAAATAGAGCACCCAGTCCCTACACTGAAAACCCTGAGTATTAATCTGAGTTAAATTAACACAGAATGTTACTGTGTAGAGACGATTTATTTCTCACACATGTGACAGCTCATTAAAACACATTTGCGGGGCAAAATTACTCTTAATGTTGGTGGCAATACTGTACATCCAAGTCTTATTTCACTTCAAATTACACTACAGTCCATTACAAAACAGACATTTGGTGTTATCAATGAAAGAATAGGCTAATAAGAAAGTTTAGATTTGGCTTGTTTTAGAGATGTTGACAACAGTGCCACTTCTGAGAATTTTCAATAATTCAATAATTCTCAAAACAAATAAATTGATGTGCATATTACTGAGCCTCGACTAAACAGGGAAATTAAAGAAACTGCACTCATGCACAAATCACACACAATCCCCTTCTCTATGGAGTCAGAACAGTCTCATAATGAGTGAATGCACAAGTCTTGGTTTGTATTCACACACTCTTGGTTTGTATTCACACACTAGATTTTTGAATGAACAAGTTCTGGTTTGCATGTGTTTTTTTGGTTCAGCACTACAAATGCGATGCTTTGCGTTCGTGTTTCAAGTCCACAGGTTCGTGTTTCAAGTCCACATGCTTTAAATCCACAGTCTGTGTATTAAAGTCACGTTTGTGTTTTGTGTTTGAAAAACACAGTTTAAAATTCACAGTTTGTATTTTGTGTTTCTAATCCACAGCTCTAAATCCACAGTTTGTATATTAAAGTCACATTTATATTTTGTGTTTGAATTCCACAGTTTAAAATTCACAGTTTGTATTTTAAAGTCACATTCCAGATGCTCTGCTTCACAAATATAATTCTCTATTTATCTCCAAAACACTCAATTTACAAATGCACATTGAATTAACTACAACACAAATCGGTTGGTGTGCATTTGCACACTGCTTCTCTGTGGTGGATCTCCTCTGTGCACGCACAAATCTTTTTGAGACTGACCTGACGGTGGGCGTAGACGAACGTCGCCATTGGCTGATAAATCTGATTGACAGGGTCATCAGCCAATCAGATGGGTTCACTTTCAGCCAATCTAACGTCTCCTTCCCTTTCAACCCGGAAGTACATGCTCTCTCTCTGTGTTGCCATGTCTGCTTATTATAATCGACTTTGTGCTTGTTTTTCTATGGTGTCTTTCTATGAAGACACATTGTGAGCTTGTAGATTTCAAGTTGGATGCAGCTCAAAGTGAACATTCCTCAGGTATCTAGTTTGTTGCCATACAACCTTCCTACAGTAGCCCGTGTTATTAAAAAAAAACGGGCTACAATGTTTTGGCCATTATCTCTGGAACAGAAGGTCCAATCTGCCCAGTTCAAAGCTTGTTGGGTGCGTGACTTTGAGGACATTAAGCACACAATGTTACATTTTCGGATTTTTTTGTATTTCTTATAATTTTAGGCTATATTTCAGTATGGTTTATGGTATTGTGTTTGTCATTTTAGCCATATTTGTCCTGTTTTCCCATCTTCTTGGATTAAATATTCTAAAATCATCAGTTTGAGAGACCATCCTTAATCAGCCGGGGTTGCTTACAGGACAGGTACAGCGGCAACACTATATAGAAAGTTATGATCAACCCATGGTCACTCTTTGTATGTATTCTACATGGTTTCAGTGCAGGTACGTTTGTTTTCATCCCCTTTTTTCATTTAACTTTGTCATGACTTTTCAGACAGAGCTAAAGTTACCTTAATACTATTCAATGCATTGCACAGCAACACAACAATGCTAAGCCTTCAGTCTTCAGAGCAGCTAATCATAATGGACATGAACTGACCTAATATTTAACTAATATAAATCATTGTTCATGGCTATTTAGCCTAATTGTTGGTCCATATTTGAGGTCTTTAAAGGATACATGACAAAGCATTATTAACCAAAAGGTGATTTAGTAGGTGGTGGTAATATATAATAAATATATGGTAATATATTTGGTTACATATATCTAACAATATTAAACATATTATATCTTATTATTACATTAATTATTATAATTATTATAATATATATAATAATTATTACAATACATATTATATTATTATAAACACAATTATTACCATAATATATGGTAATATATTAATATGGTAATATAATAAATAATTTAAACATTTTTTTAAAGTTAAAAAATGAAAACAAGTATTTTTTTATTTTTTTTTAAGTGTGTTCTAATTATTATTCTTAATTATTCTATTATAGCTAGATAACATCATTATCCATTGCCTTCATTATAGGAAATTAAAAGAGTGAATTTTTACATTTTTATAATAGAAAACGAGATATATTGAAAGATGAAACCCTAGCCCTAACCCAACATAATATTAAAAGGTGTTTACATGGATATGAATGCATTACAAGTCAGCTATGAGGTGGGAGGAAAAGAATAATGAAAATACTTATTTTTGAGTATTTTGGGCTGATTTAAATCACGGGTCAAATTTGACCCGCTAACACCACAAGTGGATGCAGTGCAAGGGTTTAGGGCCTCATAAATTATAATTTGAGGTCCATATCATAATGACCCACAGACTGTATTCTGCAGCTCCTTGTAGGCTTCTAGGCTTCTTTATAATAGAAAAAAACAAAAAGAAGCATTGGCTGGCAAACTTTTCATCTTTTGTCTCACCCCATTCCCTGCATTCTGAACCTGTGTACATTCCTGTGTAAAAGAGGCTATCTCCAGGATCTAGGATACTATTGTCAGAGCATACATTTGACAAATGCCATTACTTCACACTCTTTTGCTGTATATTGAAAATAACCCTGAAGTTAGATATGTTTGTGTTGTTGCCTCCAAAGAAATGCATTCATTCAATAGTATGAAATGGTTATCAACTCTTTATGCTATAAAGAGTTGATAATCGCCTCACAGCTAGAAGGTCCTGGGTTCGATTCCCGCCGGGGACGCTGTGGGCGCTGGGGGCGCGTCATCAGCGCCCATACCCTTGGTGGGGTTGGCGAAAGGGCCTACTCTGTGTGGAGTTTGCATGTTCTCCCCGTGTCTCCTAGGGTAGTTAATACCCTCACAAAAACATGTAGTAATCCTGGTCACTATACTGCCTCCCCCTGGTCAGCCAGGGCGCCTGATGGAGGGGAAGGGAACTGGTTGGAATAATGTGTTCCTTCCACGCGCTACGTCCAACCAGGGAAACTCCCCCCTGTCAGGTGAAAAGAAGGTCAGTTGGCTCTCATGCATTGAAGGATGAGCATGAGCTCGGCCCTGGCCTCCCTAGGCTGGTGGGGGGAGTGTAGTGCCCAGGATCACTTAGCAAATTGGCACCGGGTGAAAAAAAAAGGGTTACAAAAATCGAGGGATAAAAAATATTAAAAAGAGTTGATAATTAATAAAGGACATTAAAGTTAATGTCCTTTATGATTAAAATATGATTAGCTGCTCTGAAGACTGGCTTAGCATTGCTGTGTTACTGTGCGGTGCATTGATTAGCATTAAGGTAACTTTAAGTCATGACAAAGTTAAATTAAAAAAGGGAATTAAAACAAACGTACCTGTACTGAAACCATGTAGAATACATAAAGATGTGACCATGGGTTGATCATAATTTTCTATATTTTTTTTCAATAAGTGTTGCCGCTGTACCTGTCCTGTAAGAAACCCTGGCTGATTAAGGATGGTCTCTCAAACTGATGATTTTAGAATATTTAATACAAGAACCACCGTAAGAACTATAGGTGGGAAATCAGAAAAAAAGGACAAACATTACAAATGTAACTGCCCCTCAGCTTGGTAAGTATGATAATGATGAGACAGTGGAGTTTCAAACAGATGCTGGTTTATTCCTGAAGCACCGTGAAAACTATAGGAAAATAAGACTGCATGATATGTCAAGTCTACAGTATCACAAAATACAATAAAGTAATTCAACAAACAGTTGACCAAAAATAAGCTTGAACATGACAATAAACAAATAACGTACTTCTTAACGGTACAAAAAAGCCATCTTGGGACACTAAACAACATTAGACATAAACCCTTGTAAACAAAGGCTATGTCTTAGGAAGACATAATACATCTGTTGCATTCATCATGAGCTACATTAGAGCAGTAAAAAAACGGTCTTTTTAACTGAAAGTATAAACTATAGCTTACAAACCTAATTCCGGGGGTGTTAAAACATGAATTAAAACGTATACACTATTTATCTCCCCTGTGGATGTACATTTTTCAGAACTCTCGCGAGATTCCCACAATGTGACTATGTATTGACTGAATGTACAGAAAAAATGGGGAAACACTGCCACCCAGTGGACCTTTTTGTAAACCACACATAGGCCTACACAACTCAAAACGTAGCAATAAAACACAACAATAAAACAACTATCAATCAATAAAGATGAACAACTATAACTGTATAGCCAGTATCAAAAACCCTTTGGTTGGTGGTCATTTACAACAAATATGACAACAAACACAATTTATCATAAACCATACTGAAATATAGCCTAAAGCTATAAAAAAAATACAAAACCCTGAAAAAT
This sequence comes from Gymnoscopelus microlampas, assembly GCF_963454915.1. NCBI lineage: Eukaryota > Metazoa > Chordata > Actinopteri > Myctophiformes > Myctophidae > Gymnoscopelus > Gymnoscopelus microlampas. The sequence goes on along the minus strand of NC_139960.1, from coordinate 34,436,548 downwards.
CCGAAAATGTAACATTGTGTGCTTAATGTCCTCAAAGTCACGCACCCAACACGCTTTGAACTGAGCAGATTGGACCTTCTGTTCCAGAGATAATGGCCAAAACAGTTTTGGCCATTGTCGTTTTGTCGTTTTTCTTTAATAACACAGGCTAGGAAGGCCGTATGGCAACAAACTAGATACCTGAGGAATGTTCACTTTGAGCTGCATCCAACTTGAAATCTACAAGCTCACAATGTGTCTTCATAGAAAGACATCATAGAAAAACAAGCACAAAGTCGCTTATAATAAGCAGACATGGCAACACAGAGAGAGAGCATGTACTTCCGGGTTGAAAGGGAAGGAGACGTTAGATTGGCTGAAAGTGAACCCATCTGATTGGCTGATGACCCTGTCAATCAGATTCATCAGCCAATGATTACGTTCGTCTACGCCCCCAGTCTCAATAAGCGTCAGATCAGTCTCAAAAAGATTCGTGCGTGCACAGAGGAGATCCACCACAGAGAAGCAGTGTGTAAATGCACACCAATCGATTTGTGTTGTAGTTAATTTAATGTGCATTTGTAAATTGAGTGTTTTGGAGATAAATAGAGAATTATATTTGTGAAGCAGAGCATCTGGAATGTGACTTTAAAATACAAACTGTGAATTTTAAACTGTGGATTTCAAACACAAAATATAAATGTGACTTTAATACACAAACTGTGGATTTAAAGCTGTGGATTTGAAACACAAAATACAAACTGTGAATTTTAAACTGTGGATTTCAAACACAAAACACAAACGTGACTTTAATACACAGACTGTGGATTTAAAGCTGTGGACTTGAAACACGAACACGAACTTGAAACACGAACGCACGAAACACGAAAGCTGTGGACTTGAAACACGAACGTGGACTTGAAACACGAACACAAACACGAAACACATGCAAACCAGAACTTGTTCATTCAAAAATCAAATGTGTGAATACAAACCAAGACTTGTGCATTTACTCATTATGAGACTGTTCTGACTCCATACTTCTCTCCCCACAATCCATCATGCAAAACGCAATCATTCATCCTATTGGGTGAGTACAGTTAGGTTTCCCCGGCGACAAATGATTATCGAGTTTAAAGTTTAATCAGTAACACCCCCACACTATCCTGTCTAGAAAAGGATGATGAGGAAAGTGATTATTTTTCTTCATCGTCACACGTTTAAGTTGACTTCAAACTACTCTTGTGTCGAGTGTGTTTGTGAACTGACAGATACAGAGGCCAGCCTAGAGACAGGAAGTGAATGTATCAAGGGTCACCAAGATAAGATAAGAGAAACTTTTATTGATCTCCTGCAGGAAACTCAGGTGCCGTAGCGGCAACAACAGTGCCGTAACAGTGAAACAAAGGATTAAGATACACTAACCAGCTCAGTGGCCTTGTGGTCAGAGTGTCTACCCTGGGAGGTCGGGGGTTCAATCCCCCGGCTGAGTCATACCAATTAAGGCTATAAAAATGGTACCCGATGCCTCCCTGCTTGGAACTTTGCATCAAGGGTTGGATTGGGGGCATACTACTAGCATCATGTCCGAGGGGTGTACTTGCACATCAAGCCGCACACTATGGAAACTGTAGATACGCTCCTGACCTAAGGGCCACATGGCCCAAAGCTATTTACTTACTTAAAGGATTCACACCAGCACTACAAGTGGTTCTTTTAGCTTGTAATCATAGGAGGGGAACCTCTTTTGGTGCTATGTAGCACCTATTTTAAAGGTGCTTTATAGCACCTTTGTCAAATGGTGCAATTAAAACCATTAGAGGTGCCTACACTAAAGCTGTGTTTCTACTGGAATACCAGTTCATTACTGGGTAAAAACCAGCACAGGCAGTAGGAGAGGAATTCCCACATTGCCCTCCTTACGATCATGTGACTGTTCCCACATTAGATGAATATGACGGTACAGTGCTTACTGATCATGAATTATTTGTCTATAAGCTTGTGAGACTATAGGCATTTGGGGATGATAACATATGTTTTTGGGACAAACAAAAACAAATCTCCATCTGCAGGTGGTTGGACTGTCTCTGATTTAAACTCTCCACTTTGGGTCTACTTTAACTAGTCTTGCATTTAACTAGTCTTGCATCGTAACTTTGGACATTTTCCACCTTTCTCTTGTACGCCAAGTGCACAAGTGCATGGCGTGTGTGTGTGTGTGTGTGTGTGTGTGTGTGTGTGTGTGTGTGTGTGTGTGTGAGTGAGTGCATGGCGTGTGTGTGTGTGTGTGTGTGTGTGTGTGTGTGTGTGTGTGTGTGTGTGTGTGTGTGTGTGTGTGTGTGTGTGTGTGTGTGTGTGTGTGTGTGTGTGTGTGTGTGTGTGTGTGCATGGCGTGCACGCACGCACACACACTTTCTCTCTCTCTCCATCAGCACAAATACAACATAACAGCTTTTTCCAGCGAACAACAACATTGTTTTTATGAAGCATTTTGTAGATAGTTTGTTGAAAGATTGAATGTATCTTATGTAAGCATAATCATGAGTCATCTCTTTGTACATAGTGTTTCATGTTTGTTGATGATATTGTATTTTGGTGTTATTTTTAATGCTAAGTTGATGAATTGAATACATAGGTCAACAACGGAAACAAGCCCCCATGACTTTTTTTGTATTTTAGCTCCAACTGCATGACTGTACCCTGTGCTGTTTGCATTTATGTCTTATAAACTGAACCACCATTTCTTGTGTATAGGTACAGTTAAGAGTAGAGAGATAAGATGGAAATAAATAAATACATATTCTAAGTCTGACACTAGACATTGGGTCTGACTGACTTAACATAATATATATTCTATCGATAAATATATCTTTAAATGTACAATCTGTCACCGGTCATATATGAATGGATGGCAATCAACAACAGTGGACATGAGACTGATATATGTGGGGTGTCAGCTGGCCTTCAACAATGTGTATCTGGATAATTATGTACAGCCTTTCAACCAGATGAAAGGTTTAGCTGAGCGGAGGCCTGTTATTCATGGGAGAACATTTTTATGGCCTTTCTATGTGTTCAGGTTAAAGACTAAGCCATGTCTTTCTCCAGATTTATGAAGTAGGCTACATTAACGGGTTCTTGTGGTCACCACCTGACATCACCACATTGTCTTTGTCTTGGAATGTTATTCATCTCAAAAGACACAAGGTTAAGGGAGGTCACCAAAACAGTCCACATTCGTGTCGTCACGATGTAGTCTAGTGTGTGATGTCACGTCTCTGTTGGCACAGATAGGGGGCAGTGCCTGATTGCTTTATTATTATTACAAGTGAAAGCTTCGATGTCGGGAGAAGTTCCATTCACAGAAAAAATAAGACATTTGGGGGGACCCTGCCAGCCATGCAGGGATTCAGTCTGTGGTCAGATCAACAGAGATGGAAGACGAAGAAGCCCGGCTGGAGATCCACTTGAATATATATATATATATATATTCAAATTATCATATCCTAATTTCCTTCTGTTAAAATGAACCATCCATCCATCCTAACTGGGGAGGCACCCAGGAGGCGTCCTTAACTAGATTGTCCCTGAACAAGACACTTGGCACTAACATCTCCCCACTGAGGGCTCATCTGAGCAAGCCATCAGTTTGGGTGAATGCAGAAAAGTAATCCCCTACCCCTATCCTCTGTTGTGGCAGAGCATTGGTGGGAAATCCAATGGTGGACCCTCTGGATTCCTTGAGGGGGGCCTAAATGAACCCTTTACCGGTCTGTGACACTGAGAGTTATGGGGGTCGTTGAAATGAAAAGGTTGGAGCACCACTGTTGTAAACGGTCACACAGTAGAACACCAGTCTATGATCATTAAATACGTGAGCCAATTACCTACGGTATATTACTAAAGGTCTTTCTGGTTCTTCTCCATGCCAGACTGTGTGACACACTGACCCGACACACAGACGGTCCCTGTTCACCTGACATTGTGACATTATACTCACTGGTTAGCGACGAGCACGTCTCTCTGAATCTGACAGCTGGAGCTTGCCAGTCAGCCGGGATCTCCAGAATAAATTTAGCCAGAAGCAAAAAAGGAAATTAGGGCCTTGGTCATTAAATAAAAGCCCAGATGGTTCCCGCTTCACCCCTCGTTATCTAAACAGGTCCTGCAGTAATTGTGTTACTGTGCCTAATGGCTTTGTACAGTGGTTCAGAACCTTTTTTTGAGCTCTGCACCACTGGCATATTTTGAAGAATCCTCCCACTATTATACTCTGTGTGTGTGTGTGTGTGTGTGTGTGTGTGTGTGTGTGTGTGTGTGTGTGTGTGTGTGTATACACACACACACATACATACATATGCATACTATGTATATTATACATAGTATGTATAATGTATTTTATACATTATACATATACATATACATATACATATACACATATACAGTATGATTGGAAAACTAGTCGGATTGAAAATGGTGTACTTGTTTTTTGGCACCGACGGAGGAGCACCGCCAAGCAAGCTTAGGCGAGCGAGTCTCCATTCCGAACTTTGCGAAGTCACGTTACAATTGGTATTGACATGAACATTTATTTTCTGTTCACTAAAAGAGCTGGAGAGACAGGGAGACCCCATTACTGAACAAACCATAACAATGATTGCTATGGTTATGTAGTGCTATTTAACACTTATTTGAACAAAAAACACCGAAGACCCGCTGTTGTAATAATACAACATTTGTATTTTATCAAAAAAAGGGTATAAATCATTTATTTTCCTGTTATTTTGTCACCTAAACATCATCATTGGATCCTATTGTTTAGTCTTGCAATGTCATTGGCCAGGATATTTGCATATAAATACCCCCCACAGAGGCAGGAAATGTCACAACTTGAAAATCCTTGAAGGAAGAAAAATCTCTTTTTCACTGGACAGGATTCCTCACAAAAAAGTAAGTAAAATGTCTGTAATAATTTTTTTGGTGATCATTAGAATGTCTAGAACAGATACATATGATGTTATTGTGAAAGACATCCCCCAAATGTAAATTAGACCATGCTTTATACTTGTTGTGTTTTTACAACATTGGGTCATGGTGGTAGCAAATAGCAATGCACCTGTTCATCTGGCAGAGTGGAGTGGAGTCTTATTAGTTTTCACACACACATATACATATATATATATACACACACACACACACATACATATATAATATATACAATATATATATAATACTGTATATATACTGTATATATAATATATATATATATATATATATATATATATATATGTGATGGGTGTTGGGGATTGCCCACTTACAGCCATCCTCAATTAGCCTGGTAAACCCTCCCTCCGGAAATCTCATTTCCATTTGATTCCAGGAGTGAATCAAATGGAAATGAGATTTCCGGAGGGAGGTTTTACCAGGCTAATCCTCAATCCCTTTGTTAGGCTAAGCACCATCAGTGGTGATGGTGCTTAGCCTTTGTGAGGATAAGCAAATAACAATAGGTTGGCCAGACAGTATTGTGTGACTTGTGAAATATGTACCTGCAGTGAGATGTTATACTAATGTACTAAAGGTATGTCTTTATTTTCATTTCAGAATGCCACAAGCAAGGAGAGAGCCTCGCTTCACTGCAAGGGATGTGTTGGATATTGTAATGAATGGAGAGTGATGTGGACATTGACTAAAATAAAATCTAAAAAAGATGTCTTATTGATGTTATTATTCATAATGTACTGTTTTGAGGCCAAATATTATTCATAATGTATACCGTTCTGAGGCCAAATAATAAACCATAACCATATAAATGTACCCTTAAGTTGTTTTAGTGAAGTATACAGACATTTGCCATGTTATTCTGACAGTGAGTAAAAATGGCCTATAGGAAATTTTGCTACCCGTTAGACCCAATGTTGTAATATTACAACATTTCAATAAAACCTTACGAAAACTATTTTTTTCTAAAAACATTATATTTTCCTCTCCAAAGTACTCCTACAACACCATCTGAAAGGTTGAAACATTTTTTTTGCAAGTAGAAATATATCCAGGTCTTGCAGGGTTATTAATCAACTTACCCAAAGCTGCCTCTAACCACAGATGTGTGGACGGCACTACTGTATGTCACTATACTTGTAGCCTATATTTTGATTTATTGCTGACCAGATGAGCCAATCAATGTTATGAAGGATTTTTCTGAAGTACCTATTTTTGGGCAGTACGCTTTGATTGCTCATTACTCTGAAGAAAATGTTGAACTGATGATGCAATATTTTGTTCAGAAATCATTATGCATGCAAAATGCGTGATTGTAATGAGCGAAATAATCCCTGTGTGCAAGATGAAGCTGTTAGGCTATATCCCAATTTTATAGTAGCATATATGCATACACCTGCATACATTTTAGACAAAAAAGCATGAAATATAATTCAAACACATCCTACAAAGGTTCTATATTATATACTACTAGTCCATGGTCTGTGGACCACTGCTTGAGAAACAGTGGCATTGTACATGTGGCTGGTTTAAGACAGGGAGAGAATGAGGAGTAGTCAGGAGGGGGAAAGCGAGCATAGGAGCCAAGAGGGGCAGATAAGCAGACAGGCAGGTCCAGTTAAAGTGATTGTGAGAGAGCCCAGAGCCTCGTGTCCAATCACTGGAAGGTCACAGCGTCAGTCTGGGATCGCTCTGCCCGACATAATAACATCAAAGATCTGAGGCCGGCTTCACGTCAGCCAACATAATGATTACACAACAACGCTTAAACTCATTTTAATCTTCATCCTGGGAGGACTACAGGATGTAAATAAAATGTTGCACTGCAGTAGTATCACGGTCCTGACCTCTGATGACCTCTTTATTAAGAATGCACTCAAAAGAAAAAGAAGAAACATTTCGACGTATCACGCTCATTTCTTCCTAACTAGATTTTCCACCATTTTGCAATTTCTTCAAAACACAGTTTTAGCTGTACTCCTACACATTTTATCCAAACTTCACACAATAGAATTCAGATTGATAATGATTGGCTTCCAAAATGTGTGGGAGCGGGCCATTTCAGTTTCTTACAAAAATGTGATTAGTTTTCTTTTAGCATTTAGGTATAATGATCTCGGAAGTCATGTGATTATGAGCATCAAACAGGGTTTTGATATTCCACACTGTTTGCCTGTAATTGGCTTCAAAGATTAGTGGTTGGGGCCTATTTCTTACAAAAACACCATATACAGTATTATGATTGCAAAATACAATCATCCCCAAAAATTGCACATAGAGCACAGCTCCAAAAGCACTTTCACTTCTGCTCACGGGGGCCGCCACAAATACCGCAAAAATACTGCTAAATTGCAACTGTAAATTGTGTGAGTACATGCGGGTGTGCATGTGTATTTATATGAGCGGATGAATTTGGTGTTGAGGTTGTGGTCTGATGACGTCTGGACTAACCTGTGTGTGTTTGATCATCCTCAGACCTGGGTGAATCACCGTCACACACAGACGGCAGTGCATTGACAGGCCTTGTGTGATGCCCGTGTCATCTTTGAAGCCAAAAGAGGAGAACAAACATGGATTATGTCTTTAGAAGAGGGAGGATCTGACGGTAATGTTAGAAAGAGAAACAGACTGAAGAGAGGGTTACTGAAAAGAGTGAGTATATGAAAGAGAATATAGAGACAGATTAAAGAGACAGACAGACAGACCGACAGACAGACTACTGATATGAAAGAGAATATAAAGGACGGAGAGGAAGAACAAGAACAAGCTGAACAAAATGACAAAATGTCAGTATATAGACCAATTATTTGTTTACTAACATTGAGCCTGGACGCACAGGTGATTGTTTCACGCAATCAATTCCCAACCTGTTTCGGGGTGCACTGGTTTCAGCACACCCCAACCCCCTCTTGTGTGTGTTGGCTAGTGAGACGCGTCCTAACGAGACCTGATATAATGGGTTTCGTTGCGCGCATACTGGCTGCACGCAGCCAGTATGACGTCGTCTGTTAAGGGGTCTATACATACAGTATATAGTCTGAATGTAATCAACTTGCAGATTTTTGTTTCTAATAAATCCAGTCCATCAAATGCTCATAATTCAATCTGTACAACCTAATCTCAGACCAAGACAGGTCAGGTTCTAATGGCGTTGAATGCCGTGGCCTCCATGTGGATCTCGGAAGTCATGTGGATGACGTCTTATATGCAACAGGAGGGACATCATATTGCTGTGACTTAATATTGACTTCCAAATGTGGAGTTATTTGTCTCTCCATTGACAAATATAAAATGTAAGTTTTCAAAAGGAATAAAATATGTGAAAAACTACTGGACCGATGGGTCCAGTAGTTTGTGAGAGTAGCTGTGGACACAAAAAACTGACCCGCTTCTAACAGCAGATCTACAAGCTCACAACACGTCGCGTGGAGAAGCATTGTGAACTTGCAGACCTGCTATTTTCGGCCCCAAGAGATGTGATCAACGATCCTTCGTATAAGGCCTCACCGTTAGTATGAAATGGTACACAAATGGTCTCCTAAGTGTACTTCACTTCTCCATTGGAATTAAGAGACTCACATCCTACTTCCTAAGCCCATGTAACACAGATATCAATCTAAGTTGGCAATTCTTTATTTATGCCTCCGTCTTTGATTCGGTGTAGAGGAGAGAAAAAAACAGAGCTGACAAAATATACTGTAGACCCCTGGGGGACTCCGGTCAAAGAAGTATATAGGGTTTAAGTGGTTAAAACATCATGCTTTCTAGTTCATTGTTTGTTCATCCTCAGGAAGCACAACCAGGTGGTCTGCAGGTTCATGAGCCAACAGCTGCTGCTGACTGCCACTCAGCAGGTGTACGCGCGCACACACACACACACACACACACACACACACACACACACACACACACACACACACACACACACACAGAGTTAGGGAAATGCCCTCACCCATCATCCCTTTTAATCCATGTAGGTTAAAGAAGGAGTTGGATTCACCTCAGGGAAATGAATAGAAACAAGCTATGAGCAATTGAGCATAAGTATGGAGAGCAGAACATCATACTTGCTCCCCCTGGAGGCAGAAATATGTACGTACTTTGTGAATGTGTGTCAGTGTGTCTGTGTTTGGACATACACAGTTGTCACAGTGTGACTCTGTCCGGCCCCTTTTGGCAAAAAAATTTACATCACGCAGCTCTCTAGGTAGCTATAAGAATAGACACTAGGGGCAGCAGAAAGCAAAAGGTTGCTCCTCAAGGCATTTTGGCTTCTACTATGACAGGCCTACTGAAAGGCACTGACATGTTAATAATAACAGGACAGGAGAGTGAGAGAGAGAGAAGAGCTGGGAACGAGGGAAGTACAGAAACAGCCGTTGCTTACAGTTTACATATAGATGTTAAAGATAAGTAGAATTAGGTAGCAAGGTTACTGTAGGTATGAGGTCTATGCATTTCTGTGCCTACGGCACATGTCTGCTACTGTAAGTTCTACACAGTACAGTAATCCTTGGAAAGTCAGAATACACAGGGACAAAAATGTAAAGTTCCTAAGGATGTTGATGCAAACAGAGTCAGAGACACGTTATATTACAAAGACGGAAATGTATTTTACATTTAAAGTTTGATTAAAGTTTAAAGCCAACCTGAAATCATGGCTCCATCTAAATCGAAATTGGTCTTAGGGAAATTCTTACCTGCCCCCAAGTTTGAAAACTGCTCACTCCCTTTTTTTTGTGTCTCATCGATTTGCCGTCTTTTAAACTCATTGTAGGCAACTGCTGCACTTTAAAGAATTCATCAATAAAATATTCAATAGCCTACACATGAGCTCGGGAGAAGTAGTGCTTCTGTCTTCTCGACTCTTTCCTCCATGACCGGTTTTGGTCAACTAAACCAGAAAACAGCAGCACTGTTGTGGTGTAGAATCAATTTATTTACTGTGTTTTCACCCCTTGACTGTTTGGTCCATTTTGAAACTTGGAGCGTTTCATTGCTCACAAGTCCTGGTAACAACTATACGTACACATTATATCCAAAAGTCAGTGGACACCCAATTAGCGTTTCTAATTAGTGCAATTTGTTCCAGTGAATGAATCTTAATGCTATACTGTAGCTACAATTCCATTCTAGATAACGGTGTGCTTCCAATTTTGTAGCAACAGTTTGCAGAAGTCCAAAACTCGGCTAATGTGGCAAGGTATCACACAGAGGGACTGTGCCACATTAACTGGATGAGCTCAACCATTAAATCCTCTCTGCAGGCATAATTTGTACATGCTCCGTACTAGATTAGCTAATTAATAGATGATTCACAAGTGTGTCTGCCGTATCCTATCGCTTAGATGGAAGCTTATACTTTTTCTCATAAGGCTATAAGTAGGAAGAATTTAGGCATGCAAGAAAGGAAAAACAAATATCAGATTTTCTGTCAATCTGACTGCCCTTTAGTTTCGGGGTCTGGGTTTGCTGTCCTATCGTAGGTAGTACATGGTGATTTGTGAGTGGTGACGTGTGGAGGGGACAGTATGCATGCCAACTGTACTGTGAGTGGATGGGATGATGGGACATGTCACTGCTAGCTGTACGCACACTGTCCCCTCCACACGTCACCACTCACAAATCACCATGTACTACCTACGATAGGACAGCAAACCCAGACCCCGAAACTAAAGGGCAGTCAGATTGATGAGGACACTCGTATTAAATAAAACTCACATGAGTGCAAGAGTGCACACACACACACACACACACACACACACACACACACACACACACACACACACACACACACACACACACACACACACACACACACACACACACACACACACACACACACACGGTAAATGCACTCACTTGCTGATTGTGAGCATGAGCTGGCGGACAAGATAAGTGGACATCCGTAATGAGAACTTGTTCAGGGTCATCTTAAAGACTGGAGTAAGTGTGTGTGTGTGTGTGTGTGTGTGTGTGTGTGTGTGTGTGTGTGTGTGTGTGTGTGTGTGTGTGTGTGCACACCGCACATGCATACAATGCACAAGGAGTGAAGCAGACTGATAAGATTATTGCTGTCACAAGGTATTATATGAGCAGAATATCAGCTTGCCTGTCGTCACCGGTTATTGCACTGACAGACAACACAAGTGAAGCGATGTGTTGATCAGAGTACTGAGGCTGGGTACCCAGCGTTGTCCGGGTTACTGCCCTCTCCCTCTCTCTGATCTGACGTCACACCAGTGGTGGAAAAAGTACTCAAATGTTTTACTTAAGTAAAAGTATCAATACTGCAATGTACAAGCACTCTGTTACAACTAAAAGTCCGGAATAAACATTTTACTTAAGTGTATTGGTTTAAAAATGTATTTAAAGTACCAAAGTGTTTTTAAAAGTACTAAAATGTTTGAAAATAGCAGATCTACAAGCTCACAACATAAAATAGGGATAAAGTGGTTAATGTATGTTTTTTTAATGTAATAATTTATATCTGCCAAGTAAAGTTTTCAAATAATTATAGTGGAGTAAAAGTAGCCTACAATATTTGCTTCCGAGACATACAGTAGTGGAGTAGAAGTAAAAGTACTGAAAATTGGAAATACTCAAGTAAAGTACAAATACCTCAAAACTGTACTTGAGTACATGTACTTAGTTACTTTACACCACTGGATGTCACACACAACAGAAACTGTTGCTTAAAGGAGGAGTTCACCCAAAAAATGACTTATTTTCTATCAATGGACCCTTCGCTAAGCCCCACCCACTCCACTCTGTGACTGGTGGTGCGGAGTTAGTCACACCCAGGCCTGGCAGCGCCTGGCAAACTTTGCTTCTCACCCATTGACTTGCATGTTAAATGACGGCTTTTCCCCTTAAAAATAATCGATCATTTCAGAAGCAAGAGCTTCAAAATCTCTTCTAAATCTAGTCAACAAGGCCTGCAGTAGGCTATGCACTGGACAAATGTGCATGACATTATTTCAATTAACTAAAAACACGGGAAATGTTAGAGGGAGTAATAGCCATGGATACACAACGGTCGACTGTCTCGACCGTCATGGATGAACTTCAACCTGGTGTTTGCACTTTCTCCATTTACGGCCCGTACATCTACAGAAACGTTCATATTTCAAATATAAAGTGCTTATCCCATGGCCACGGATGTTACATTTATGTACGGGTTCTCAAAAGTACCCGTATCATCCGTATTGTTCAATAAAAAGCATTCTAATCTGATCGGTGGCCATTTTCTCCATATGCGTTCAACTAAGCGACCCTATCGGTTGGTAGGTGTATTGCACTCATTATGCACATACATTATAACTCTATGAGAAAATGGCCACCGATCGGATTAAAATGCTTTTTATTGAACAACACAGAATATACGGGTACTTTTGAGAGTCCCGTGCATAATTTTAACATCCGTGGCCATAGCATAAGCAATCTATGTTTGAAATCTGAACGTTTATATAGATGTACGGACCGTAAATGGAGAAAGTGCAAACACCAGGTTGAAGTTGATCCATGACTGTAACAGTAGTTTTCATGTACCGCAGGGTAAGACTAGAGTAGCAGTTAATAAATAGACGAACAAATGAATGAATATACTTTAACGTGCGGAATTCGAAACAGGCAGCGCTGGGATTCTGAATTGTGTTACGATTACGGTGATTAGTATCATTGACACCACCTGGGTGAGTGAGTCGTGTAATACTTTCCGAACGTTAAGCTGTGTTCAACAACACATGCACAGCCATAGCCTTCCAGTTTAAGCGCAGATTTCAGCTTGGGAAAAGAACCCTCCAGTTGTGCGTAAGTGGAATCTGTTGCTGGTTCATAGTCACCATTGCGTTATCGTGGTATTCCTGTTCTTGCTATTATGTTGCAAATGATTGTGTGTGTGTGCGGGCGAAATAACATTGACAGCTATGGCAGGTGACGAAAGTTTGCCAGACCTGTGCCAGGCTAACAACGGTTGCTAAGCTGGCATTGGACAATCGCTTTTGGGGTGGGGTTTAGCGAAGGGTCCATTGCACACCCTATGAAGCCTTGAATCCATGGATTCTTTTTTGTTTTTGTCGCATTCCTAAGTAATAATTTGATTCCTGTCTCCTACCGGCTAATGTATCCGGTAGGAGACACAAAGTAGATTATTTGTGTAAGTACCGGAAATACACACGGTCATCAAATTATTGGCTTAGGAATGCCACAAAAACAAAAATAAATCCATGAAATCAAGGCTTCATGGGGTGTGTTAATTGATAGAAAATAAGTCATTTTTTTGGGTGAACTCCTCCTTCAACCAATGCCAATTTGCTCTGACGTCAAGGATCTCACGCACGCACACCATCAACTTTTATTCAGTATCTGTGTGTTCCACGACAGACATCATCATCATCAAGCTGTGATAAATCAAGTGCCACCAATATCACATTTAAAAGCTATAGAGCAAAAGAAAAAATGTTATTGTTGTATTTGATGTTTTTACTCACTGCTCAATTTGGAGACAGCAGAGACACTCCTGATGACAAGAGTTGATTAACACTCATGTAGCTCTGTACAGCCGTTTTAGGTGTTGTTTTCTGCTGTTGTAAAAGTAGGCCTTCGGTATTTTGAAACATTCATACACTAAATTATCAAGACAATTATCCTTGTTGATATTTTAGGGCAACTGTCATTTTCAATAAATATGGGAACTCTAATTTAAAACAGCTCTTTTTTGTCCTTACAAAATACATGGTCTGCATCTAATTGATTCACTACCCACTTACCCTTCACAACTAAGACTGTTGTTGTTCCTCTTTAAGGTCCAGTGGCGCCATCTTCTGGTTAGATTCAGTTGTTTCACCTTGCTGGTGTTGTCTTGTCGACCACTGCTACTACTAGAGGATTGAAAACCCACATGAAACAAAGTGACATAACAAAAGCACTTTTAGAAGCCATGGTAATACATTTCTTGCTTTTTTAGGCTACTTACCACCATTTCAATGCACACAAAGCTGACGCAGTGTCCACTGCTGAGCTAACAGTAAATTGTATCGTTCAAATTGGCTCTATGCACAGCAGCCATATTGGAAAGAAATGGGGCCTCTTCCTTACTTCCTTCATAGGTGTTACAAATTATACTAATTAAGGCTCTGTTCCATTTAGTGTAGCACAGTGGTTCTCAAACCTTTAAATTTCAAAGACACCCATAACTCTGAGAGTTGGGTGTCCATTTGTACACTCTCAGAGTTACACACGCGTAAAGGCCCATTTGGAACCCTCTCAAGGAACCATGAGGGTCCCTGGACCACACTTTGAGACCCACTGGTGTAGCAGAGTGTTTCCAGTGAGCCAACATGCACAATAACGACTCTGTTTAACCTGAATGGAACGCGTCCAAGCGATTCAAGCGTTCTCTTCCGTATACGTCAGGCGCTATGGACTGGTCCGTGTGTAAAAGTGTCATGGCCGCCCGTTATAAGAAGTCTGTAGTATAATACTTGCGATGCTTTATAGAAATAATCATAACACATTATAAAGCATTCTAATTACTTATAAGGTCAAGTATTCTACTTCATCATTTCTGGAAGACTTTCTTTTTACAAGGATATTGTAATAGATATTAATATTATTAATAATAGATATTGATATTAATGCTATTTATTCTACTTTCATTACAGCACCAATTTGAAGACACTTCATAGAAAATTGGTGATTATAATAAATATGACATGATTATTGTTATTGATCATAAAGTATTATGAGTATTTATCATGAGTCCTTATAACTATAATTAGTTAAAAAGTACTCAAATAAAAGTACTCATTATGCACAATGTCCCATTTCACATCTTTCCAAATGTATACAAATATTTTGAAAATAGCAGATCTACAAGCTCACAATGCATGGCATGGCGACCAGCTTGTAGATCTGATATTTTCAAATGGCCGAAATGTACACACACACACACACACACACACACACACACACACACACACACACACACACACACACACACACACACACACACACACACACACACACACACACACACACACACACACACACACACACACACACACACAGCATTAGTATCATTGGTAACACCTGTAAAGGAAGTAAGGAAGAGGCCCAATTTCTTTCCAATATGGCTAATGTTAGTCAGGGGATATTAGCAGAATATTTTCCAATCTTGGAATAAATTCCTTACCAAAAAAAATCTTCACCAATGTGTTTGTAAAGGTGTCTAGTAACACATCTCACAAAGACTGAAATGCAGTCCCCCTAGGAGAATTTTTGACAGCTCCTTAAAGTTGGGGTACCCACCATAACCTTGGTTAAAAAAAATCAAAATCAAAAATCAAAATTTAATTCTGTTTTAAGTAGCATGTGAGGGGTCGAACTAGGATTTTTTTATGATTCTGAATCCATTGCAATCATTTGTTTTGCACCAAAACCACTCCTTCGGCTAAAAACGGCCATAGCCATCCTTTTCCAGGTATACTTTTTGTGTGAAAAGCCCATTGAGATTGGGCCGTTTTTAGCCCAAGGAGTGGTTTTGGTGCAAAACAAATGCTTGCAATGGATTCAGAATCATAAAAACACCATAGTTTGACACCTCACATGCTACTTAAAACAGAATTAAATTTTGATTTTTTTGGGGGGGATTTCTTTTTAACCAAGGTGGGTACCCCAACTTTAAGGAGCTGTCAAAAATTCTCCTAGGGGGACTGCATTTCAGTCTTTGTGAGATGTGTTACTAGACACCTTTACAAACACATTGGTGAAGATTTTTTTTTGTAAGGAATTTATTCCAAGATTTATTCCAAGATTTACCAACAGTTACCTTTGGATTAAAAAGTTCAAGATGACACAAACAGCAGTAGTACTTTCATCAATTTTTCTCTAATTGTCCAATCTGTTTACAGGTGGTGTGAGTGCCGGCTATGAGCTTGTAGATGATAATCTGCTATTTTTGAAAAATCGTGAAAACTTTTAATAAATATTCTAAAGCGAACATTTGCAACTCAAATCTTTGTTTCTGGCAGTCCCTGTTACAACATATTTTCAGGTGGGGGTCTGCGGCCAAATACTACATATCAATTTGGGGGTCCTTGGCACGAAAAAGTTTGAGAACCACTGGTTTAGATTACTGAGGCACTACACGGTCTTAGTGCAATTGATGTATGCGTTTACTTTGCTTACTGTAAATCACTCTGGATAAAGAACGTCTGCTAAATGCCTAGCTTGTAAATTGTAATTGGGGCTATTTGGGATTGTGATCTTGCTGGGACAGCCAAAAAATCAAAGGCAACACATACACAATGATATATCATTTGTACAGATATTTAATATTTAGTAATGGGGCAACAGCCATTTTTACAGCACAATTTGCATAATTTCTCAATACCTCCTGTGTACAATCACAAAACCATGACAGCTGATTTATATATTTTTTTCTTCTCTTTACGTACAAGTGGAAAACCAGACAGGTTTTTACAAGCATAATCTTTGTACAGTCAGCCTACATTGTTGAATTGTTTGTATATTTTTCTTCATAAGCTCCCTCTCGATAGCATTTTTGTTCAATTTCTTTCTCTTATCTGTCTTGTTTTTTTTTTTTATAGTAATTGATTGGACACAAAAAAAGTATGAAGCACCAACGAAACATGCAACATCCAGTGTGAGCACATTGAAATTCTCCTGCAACTACTTGAGTTGATAAGATAAGCCCCATTCGTGCTTCACTGTAGGATGGCGTTGCGCGCTGAAAATAGACGTCATGCGCGACACCGTCTTACGACAGAGCATAAATAAAAGGAATAGTTCACACAAAAAAGGACACATTTTCTATCAATTACACACCCCACGAAGCCTTGAATTCATGGAGATTTCTTTGTTTTTGTCGCATTCCTGAGCCAATAGTTTGATGACTGGCGGAGTATCCGGTAGGAGACTCAATTGAGTCTCCTACTGAGCACATACTGAGAATGTGACAAAAACAAAACAAAAATCTCCATGAATTCAAGGCTTCATAGGGTGTGTAATTGATAGAAAATAAGTATTTTTTTGGGGTGAACTACTCCTTTAAGGCAATATACTTCTGTGTATTTAGACTCGGGTAAACCTCTGTGTGCAGTGTCTAGGGCAGCAGGGGTACATTTGGGTCCATATAGACAGATAGAAGATAATTTCTCTCAATGTATCCCCTGTACATTGATCGAGAGAGTAACACGCTGTTAATTTTACTGTTAGTCAAACGATCACATGCTTCATTAGTCTGGTAAAAGACCTATTGCCCCGCCCGCCCCACCCTTCCTTGTAGAAAAAAGTGAAGTATTTACAAGGTTGGAAAGAAAGAGATGGCATCTGATCTGTGTGAAGGTTTTTGTTGTACGCGAGTATGTCATTCTTAGTGTGTGTGTGTGTGTGTGTGTGTGTGTGTGTGTGTGTGTGTGTGTGTGTGTGTGTGTGTGTGAGTGAGTGAGAGAGTCATTATCTCAGACAGACAACATTTAACAAAAGAGAGGAACTCTGGAGACTGGAGACAATACCATGCGACGGTAAAATCCTGAGTGTTCATTTACAGTTGAATGAGTTAAATTAACACTCAGAATGATAATGTGTGTGATGATGCTGCTGCACAATTTTAAAAAATCATTTAAAAAAAAATACAAATGCGGACATCATAAAGATAATGATTTCTGATACAACATCAACTGATCACACATTTGCTGAAACTCTTTTTTGGTATTTGTTTTGAAAATATAACATAAATACTGGGGGGGGGGGAATAACTGTTTGTAAGTAGGAGTGCATGAAAAGCTGTAAATGCTTGGTGTTGGAATGATTCTTTTTGCTATAACTTAAACCTAAGGGTGGCATTCATAATCTGTGCATGTGTTAAGTGCATGTGCAAGGGCTCGAAAGTTGGTTCGCTGAGTTTCTTGCCCTCTAAAATTGTAAACAACCACTACATTGTGTATAAAAACAAAACTTAGCAATTACCTAGTATGTACATCTGAAGTAAACAACATAATACAACATAAGGAAACCTTTAAAAAATAAATAAACATAGCGTATAGAAAAATAAAGTAACGCAAATCAGAGGCAAATGAACTGAAGGTGACATCCAAACTGGGAACAACATGAAAATACAGATGCTACAAAAAAAACACAAAAATGGTCACATGATTATAGAACATTACTTCAAGCGAATCAAGATGCAGTCACATGACATAGAAATCACGCAAACAGCACTCTTGTGACACAGTTTGACACAAGTGGGCTCATCTCCTGACCCCTTCAACCTTGTACATGCATACAGAATAGCCTTCCCCACGAAGTCTGTGACTGTCAACAAAGTGATATCGTAAATTTTAGCATGACAATTTTAACAGGACAGTTAAAATGATAATAAATTGCCATCATTTGAGCCGTGTCCGGTAAGTGACCGACGGTAGGAATACTCATCTACTTAAAGTTTGGAATTAGTTTGTAATTATGTTCAAAGACAACATTAGTAAGCGTATTTTACATATTTATTTTTAAAAGACTCCTAAAAGTCATCTAACCTCAAACTTCCCCTTTAACCCTTGTCACACAACGAAGTACACTATATAGGGCTTAAGTGGTTAAGACGAACACAAGGACAAATGGAAAATGTCTTAAAATGTGGGATGCTATCCTCTCATATCCTAAACGCACGATACCGTAATGCTGACGTTGCCTCTCCAATTCCTAACCTTGGAAATCCCCCAGACTAAATCTTTAGGCGCAGGGAAGTTGGTTCTACATTCTGAGAAGAAAGTGCAAAGTAATACGAGAGTGTGCATTGTTACAGGATTGCCCACATTGTTTCGTTTAAAGCAGGATCGGAGAACAACTACGAGTGTGGATTTCATAACACGTTGGGTTATGAGGAGGGAAAGTAAACGTCAGTGCTTAAATCTCATATTCTATCTGTCGCACATTCTAAGGGGCAACATGAATAAATAAAATATAATGCCACAATCATTAAGACGGGATTGTCTGTGATAAACATATCTATATCTATCTCTCTATATATTATATTTATTTTCCAACTATGACATTTTACTTCACTATATACAAAGTGAACCTTACAGGTGATTTTTGTGCAGATCATGTGGCACTGGATACCACCGTAGATATGACTCATCCTGTGCACAATAGATAGTGTCCAATTTGATATAGTAACATCAATTCTTAATAGAACAATGATATACTATCATCTCATAGAATTAAATTTACACTTAGGGACAGAACATCCAAAAGTAAACAAGGTAATATTTTGTTGATGGATTTAAAAACATGCTTACCGAGTAAATCTTAAATTGGAATGCTAGGTAGTGTGTTAAAAATATATCATGCCTCCAACGATAGAAATTCTTCAGTACTTAAATAATTGAGGAGAAGACAAATGATAGAACTATTATGCTATAATCATACTAATAATAATACAAAAATAAATAAGAGGTCTTCAATATTCCATTCCCAAAATCCTTTGTAAATCAGTAAAACTCAGGAGAATAAAGCAACGAGGAGAGTCCATTTAAATAATCTCACTCTCATTCATGATTAAAACATCTACAAATAAATAAATTTGAATCTACAAGTGTCCATTCCCTGTATCTATTCAAATGTTTCTCTTCAGTGTATATGTGTGCAAAATTGTAGAATTATGATGGTGTGTGTGTGTGTGTGTGTGTGTGTGTGTGTGTGTGTGTGTGTGTGTGTGTGTGTGTGTGTGTGTGTGTGTGTGTGTGTATTGATGGAAGTGTGTAATACCTGGTTGATTCGGCGCTTGTCTTGTTATCTCAACAACTGTGTTCTATTCCCCCACCCATTCTACACTAGTTCCTGTAAACACAAGTTAATTTCTTGTAAACACATTACTACTTCCTCCAAACTTCCTGTATCACAACATCATCTCCAGCTGTCTTTTTTTTTCTTCAGTTTTTTTGCCTGTCCTAATATGACCAGTCGCTCTTTGCAAGCTACTCTTTCCCTGAAACAGAGATTCAAAGTAAAGTTCATCGGACACCGGGAGGTTTTTTTCCTAACCTCGATTAATTAGATCCCGAAAATACATTTTCTTTGCACTGTTGTTGTGTCATGAGTACATCCACACAGAATGTGACGCAATTTTTATTCGAAACAAGGCCGATTTCTCACCACGAATAAAAGTATCAACACGTATGAATGACGCCTCAACTATATAACTCAAAGACGCATTTTATTCCGTCACTCTCCCGGTGTTTAAAGACATTGCACCCGACCCCCGGCCTCATCATCATCACCCGGCAGTGGACCTGTGTGGTGCGATCCATAGAGACCAGATCAGTAATATAGATGGTGACATCTGAAGCTCTGACGGAGTCGTTGTTTATGAATGGATCTGGGCCGTGCTGGCCAGCAGTTTATGCCAGCTGACCACTCGCTTACGCAGATCCACTTTGTCCAGCCACACGTACGCCTCCCCGATGAGGGTCTTCTTCACAAACTTGCCCCCGTTCGACACCAGGAACAGCTGACGCAAGAACACGAGAAAAGAACACAAGGCATAATGTTGAGTATGGACTAAAACATATATGTTCATGTACAAGTGATGGAGTCAGAGATTGGATTACCTGTGGTAACCGGAACGCTCACCCCAAAACACACTCGCCCTCATCACGGAACAGACTACTCGGCTCGCTTGGTGAGAAGAACAGACTACATCCCCTAATGTTAAGTTAGGTAGTTGAAGTAGTTAGACAAAAAAAACTGTTACAACGACAGAGGCTCGCCGTCTGAAGCTGACTTGAACCACGAGAGGTACCGCCGAGCGAGCTCAGGCGAGCGAGTCGCCGTGCCGAACGTTGCGAAGTCTGCTTCAACCAACTCATCGCCGTCTCTGTACCCCCGGCCCAGAGACGTCAAACGTGGCCGAGTAGGTTCTGGTAGACAAAAATACCCAGTGGGTCCGACCATTCCGAGGTCGCCGGATTTGTGGGTCCGACTGTTCCGAGGTCGCCGGATTTGTAGGTCAGACCGTTCTGAGGTAGCCGGATTTGACCCGGGGCGAGCGTATTTTGGGGCGAGTGTTCTTGTATACGTACCTGTAGAGAGTGGCCGGTGGGGTTCATGCAGAAGCGGAACGTCTCGTTGAAGGAAGGCTCGCGGTCGTGACGACATACCCTCGTCTTCTTTTTGATGATCCTCTTTTGGGTGGCGATGTTCACCACATACAGCTTCACGTACAGGTCTACACACACATGCACACACACACACACACACACACACACACACACACACACACACACACACACACACACACACACACACACACACACACACACACACACACACACACACACACACACACACCCAGCATACACCCAGCATACATGAACGCACATTCAGTTAATCGTTCTATACTGTATCTATCTATCCATCTATCCATCTATCCATCTATCCATCTATCCATCTATCCATCTATCCATCTATCCATCTATCCATCTAAACTATCTGTTAATTAGGAGTAAAACAATTCATTGATGCATTGAACGGCCACTTTAATCATCACAGTGTGTGTGTGTGTGTGTGTGTGTGTGTGTGTGTGTGTGTGTGTGTGTGTGTGTGTGTGTGTGTGTGTGTGTGTGTGTGTGTGTGTGTGTGTGTGTGTGCCCTGACCTGGCAGGTGGTCTGGACTCTTGAACTTGTAGGTGATGTTGCGACACTGCAGGATCTCCAGGACCAGATGCTCTCCTTCCGTCTTCATCTCCTTCTTCAGAGCAATCTTTATCTCCCCCATCACCTGAGTCTTGCCTGGACACACACACACACACACACACACACACACACACACACACACACACACACACACACACACACACACACGTTAATACATGTCGTTTGTATTAATTTACTTCACATTATTTCAACATTTTATGATGGTGATTTTATTAATGCCATTTCTATTTTTGCTATTTTTAACCCTAACCCTGGAGCCAAAAATAGCCGATGTACAACCCCCCCCAAAAAAATATCATATTCTACTGTCACAATTTAAAACCATTTTGCATATAGAGGGGCCGCAGCCAGAGGCTATGGCTTTGGGAATCCCCGGACTAGTGAATCACAATGCACTGGCAATTATCTAACCTGCAAAACATTTGATGAATAACTATGACTGAAATGAGATGTTTGTTCTCTCTTATGTATGTGAACACCGCCCTCTGCTGGACCATAAGTGTACTGTCGACATGTGCACAGTCAGTGTGGCCTGCAAACCAATCGCTTCAGGCACCTGAAGATGTTCTGAACAGCCCGGAATGACCCCCCCAGTTGCCTTGGCAACTGAAAGGAAAAGTCATTTTTGTAAGCTTGGCAAACAAGACTCTGGTAAACACTATTAATAAATCAGTAAGTAGATGACAGAGGAAAGATGGAAAATGAGAACAGAACAGAGGTGAGGACAGGATCCCGCATGTGATGAATATGTTTGTCAGACGGTGTGTGAATTTTCGTGACAGAGAATTTAACACCTTTGAGCTGTTTTCACATCTGTCAGGTTGTGTCACACTGTTCCTATGTCAAGGTGGTCCTACAGTTAGGTCATGATTCTGTGACAACTCAGAACCCAATTTTGCACAGAGGGGGAGGGGGGACCCTGGCAGAGACATTTCTTGTGAAAATAACCTGTACATGATGAGGAGATGATGCACTTGGAGCCCACGCAAAAAAATGGAGATGGAAACACAACGACAAACACATACGCTAAGTATTGGGTGCACAACTCCTCAGTGTCATGTCAATATACGTAACTCCCACGAGTCTGCTTTAACATCCAGGATGTTGCTGTGTATCACGGAAATCAATAATAATCCAAAATCTAATGAAAAAATAAAACAACAATTTTTCTGTCTCTTTATATTGACATCAAAAAGCAATTTCAATTCATAGCAGAGTAAATTATTCTTCTGTTAAACAATAGTGTTTGCTTTTGGAAATGGTGTAAGGCATAAGTTTTTTTTTGCTCCCAAGATCCCCATAAACGTGTAGACAATTGAGAAGATTTACAGACGCTCTTATCCAGAGCAACTAATATGATACAAGTAACCAACATTACATACATGTGGATAACATAACTAGCATCTATCTAAATAAGCAACTAGGCTTATGATAATGAGTGGAGTCTGAGTCTGAGTGGAGTCTGAAGAAATGAGTGCTAGAGGGTAAGGTGGAGTCTGAAGAAATGAGTGCTAGGGGGTAAGGTGGAGTCTGAAGAAATGAGTGCTAGGGGTTAAGGTGGAGTGAGGGCTTAAACACAAAAATTTAGTACACAGTACTGCCAATATGAACCCTAATGTATTATACCTGTACGCATTCAAGTGTACACAAAGACATTAATAAAAAGGTGAAAAGTATGAAAAGCTAAAATAGATTGCACAGATCAGCACACACACGCACACGCACACGAACACGCACACACACATCTAACCTTCAGAATCACTGTGTCCCATTGATGATTTCATCACGTCAGTGCCGTTTGGTATCTTTCCACTAGAGAAAAAAATATATAAAGGTTCTTTAATATACAGCATAAAACCTTTTTCTTGGAGTGGGGTAGAAATGAGCGAATTCAGGAGATGACGTTGCGTCGTATTATTTCTTAATTTATAAAGATGTTCATAATATGACATTATAGGACTTTATCATGAAGGTGAACTGAGTGAGCAGACTCACAATCGTGGGACCTGGAAAATGGCACTGTCCACCTCGTTGGTCTCTCCCTCCTCATCCAATAGGCTGTAGGCACTGCCACTCAAACCGCTGTCCAATGAGGCTGCCGTGACGGGGGCGTCGCCAGACCTGTAGCCGGACCGTGCTGAGTGGAGATAGGACCACACAGGTCACAAGAGAAACACATTGGCTGCATCCGAAATTCAGCACCAACATACTATTTAGTATGCCAATTTAGGATGTGAATATTTAGTAAAGCTTTTAGCTCTGTCCGAAAGCTTAGTAGCTACTCTATAGTACGTGAAATGCATACTAAACTTGGGAAATATTACAGTATGCAATATCGGACACTACAATCATGCAATGCGGTAGTGACGACGACAGCAACATACAAGAATTTACAAGGCGTACAGTGACCAAATTAAACGCACCTAGAATGTTGTTATTTGTTGAAACCGAGGACAGTCCAGTAAACAACGTTAACTTCTAAACACAATGATACAACAGGAACTCCTGTACTTCCACTGTGTACACACCAGATGGGACACTTTCCTAACACGTGTGGTTTGATAAAACCATGCGATTAATATGTCAGAAATAAAAGATTCAATCTCAAAAGAATGTTGAGAGCATACACTGATTAGTGTACACAGCATGTATGTGATTTTGGACGCAGCACTGGACAAGGAGATAAACAGGAAGACAGCACTCAAAGATCCACAAATGTGCCGACAAGAGCCAGGAAACATCACTGAACAAAACAAAAGCCGTCAGAACCGAATTTATCTGTTAAATACAGTTATAATCACCTCTTCTATAAATGATACAAAGCAAAGTTAGATGAAAACATTGAATCGAACTGGAATGGACATTGTAAGGGACAGCACATGAATACTGGTGAGAGGAGTGTGGACAGGTGTAGGATACTTAGCATCTTTCTCTCACATAAAGACAGGACAGTAGATGTACAGTTCTAACCCACACAAAAAGCATCAACGTAAAACGGATAAAAAGCCAGAGAAATATTACACACACAGGTAAAGACAGCAAACAAGAGGTTACGGTAGACCTTAATGGCAGCGTTAGTCATCTATATGGAAGCTCTGCGTGTTGCTCTGTGTGAGAATCTACCATCTCATTCTGTTCATGGCTAAACTTGTTTTTTTTAATGTTTTGTTTATGTGTCTTAATGTAATTCCTGTCAAAAGACAGACCGTTTGCACATTTTATGTTTTCCAAACGTGGACAAGGTGAGAGTCGATAAGGCATTGAGGTCGAGTATGAGTGATGTACTAAAGGTGCATGGATGTTGGTGTCACTCAGTATCCATGGCGACATGGTTCCCTTTGCGGCTCGTCAATACCATGTGATGGAAGGAGAGGTTCATTTAAAAGTGTTTTAATAACCCAAACATGAAATTGCATGAATCCTAACAGGCGTTTGAGACATTCCCTTTCATGGTATTACTGAACCCTGTGAAAAGCCATTAACCACTTTTAACTTGGTGTCCCTATTTTGGGCATTATAGGCCCAAATTCTCATAAACAGCAAAAATGGCCGAGTGTGTATAGGGCCTAAGTGGTTAAGGAAGCATGTCTCGATGCATGAATCACTGGTGATGTTTCTGAGTGCGACTCTCTTTCTATTCCTGTCATCTTTAAATTGCTTTTTCACATTCCCTTCTTTGTTTCCTCTCTGCAGGTGTGCGTTAGTAGTAGTTTCCCATCATCCTCTCTTTTTCTCTCACTCTCTCTCTCTCTCTCTCTCTTTCCTCCACCTCTCTGCTTCAGTCACACGACAGGAGAGGAGGACTCGTGGGGGGGGGGATGGGCGACTCTCACCTCCGGCGGCCTGCGGCCTCTCTTCCGACGCGGCTTTCCTGAGGGTCATGTGTCTGCCGTCCGCTCTGCTCCCGCTGGCCGCTGCGATCGAAGGCAGGGCGGGCAGCCAATCGGACGCTTTCTGCACGGTGAGCACGCCCGCCACACTGTGTCTGTGGTGCCTCAAGGTGAGGCGGCCTCTTTGGCCCGGTGGTCGGATGGCAACTGGCGATGTTTTTTTTTATTTGGTTTTTGTTGTGCAGAGGTCAGAGGTCACGCCAGGAGACAAAGGTCATGGCCGGATGGGTCATAAGTCAACATGGGGGGAGGGAGGGAAGGGGGAGGGCAAGATGGACACTCAGAGAGCGGTATATCTTCATCATGGCAACCAGCTAGACTGTCAATCACATGCAGCCACCAGTGCGCCGTGCACATGTGCCCCGCCCGCGTATCACTAAAGGGGGCGGGGTTGTGCAGCGTCTACTGAAGTGCATTGTGGGTCCAGTTGTAGTCAAAACAGAGAGGGGGGGGAGGGGGGCAGTGGACTACATGCACAGCGATATCACTGGAGCAGCTTCGCAACAGAGCCGTCCGTCGTTTGTTAATAGAACACAAATCAAAAGGAACTCAAACCAAAAAAATCAAAGGTTAGTGATATTTAAGGGCAAAAGGAGGGGAGCAACTTTCTTCTGTTTCAGTGTATGCTTAAAACAATCCGAAGTGTCTGACTTTTAGCTATGATGTCGATCAAACATGTCTATGAATCTTTGTGAGATCATTTATGTAATTTTATCTAGCGAACAACTCTACTCATTAGATGGTTCATTTAATTTTTTCTAGTTATGGGAACATGGGTGATTTGTCTGTGTCCTGACAGCGATCAACAGAACACTGATCTGACACTTTCACTCTGCCTGTTGGTCTTGCGTCCGACTTAGCAAAAAGCAACAGTGTTGTTTTCCAAATGTCATTGGACTTTCAACAGAAGTGAAATCTAGCGCAAATCTTTGCTTTGATTAGAACTTATATGATTTCTTTTTTGTTTTGTATTGTAATTTTGTCTTCATTATATCATATGCTTAATCATATATTACATACATTATTAATCAATAAGATTTAAAATTAATTAAAGGTTAAATTAATTAATTAAAAGGTTGAAAAACAGGCGAGCGACCAGACAGGGCGCTACGGTGCGGGTGAGGAGCTCAGCTAGGATATTCCAAACGATGGTGAGAAGGTACAGAAGAAAAGCGGAGTGACGAGGACACACTGTTGACACGAGGAGGAGGGGGAGGGGGGGGGGTATATAAAAAGAGAGTAAACTGAGGAAAAAGGAAAAAGAAACTAAAGAACGTAACAGAAGGTGGAACAGATGAGTGCTAGGAGGCCATGCGGCGGAGCGGGAGGCTTTTATTTGCGTCTTGGTTTACTTGATTGGAGGCGTTGGGGCTGCTGCTGCTGCTGCTGGTGCTGAGGCGAGTCGCCCGTGCAGGCTACGGCGGCAGCGCTTTCACCGCTTCCAGTGGTGCTGTCTCGGTGGTGGTGCTGCCGTGAGGCGGCGCTTTTGCCGGAGCGCGAAGCGCCGCGTGAGCGAGCGTGCTGTTGACCGTGTCCGTGGGTTTGGCTCTCGGACGGGGAAGGCTTCGAGGTGGCGGGGCTACTGTGAGATTTCTCATTGGCTGCCGCCTGCGTGTCTAAAACAACCAGATTCACCAAATTACCAAAAACTGCGAGAAGCCGACCTACAGTCTGTTAACTGTAGTGCTTGCTGAGTCGTGTGTTACACCGATTAGCTGACTTGTCCTGTAACTTGATTTAATCCTGGTAATTTGAATAATATTTAGCACCAAATCAGGGTAGAATTCAAAGCCTTCCACGGCCACGTTGCCCTCAGTGACGGGAAAAGCAGCATTGAGGGAAGCTAAAGGCCTCTGAGCTGAGTGAAGACATGGCAACCAAAAAGAAAACACAAAGCAGCAGAAAAGCGTGAAGCTGAAGCTAACATGGGCGATGAAGAGTGGATATAGAAGGGTCTTGTGTTGATAATCAGAGAGATAGATAGATAGATAGATAGATAGAGAGAGAGAGAGAGAGAGAGAGAGAGAGAGAGAGAAATAGAGAGAGAGAGAGAGAGAGCTAGGGAGAGAGAGAGAGAGAGAGAGAGAGAGAGAGAGAGAGAGAGAGAGAGAGAGAGAGAGAGAGAGAGAGAGAGAGAGAGAGAGAGAGAGAGAGAGAGAGAGAGAGAGAGAGAGAGAGAGCTAGGGGGAGAGAGAGAGAGGGAGAGAGAGAGAGAGAGAGAGAGAGAGAGAGAGAGAGAGAGAGAGAGAGAGAGAGAGAGAGGTAGAGAGAGAGAGAGAGAGAGAGAGAGAGAGAGAGAGAGAGAGAGAGAGAGAGAGAGAGAGAGAGAGACACAGAGAGAGAGAGAGAGAGAGAGAGAGAGAGAGAGAGAGAGAGAGATGAGGGGGAGATGAGAGAAAAACAGTGACAGCTGGAGAGTAAGTAAAGTAATACAACTATTAACCACATTAACCCTGGTGTCCCTATTTGGGCACATTTTAAGAAGTAAAAAAAATTGCCAATCTACAAGCTCACAATGCGTTGTGAGCTTGTAGATTGGCTACTTTCGCTATTTGTCATACAACAAAGTATATAGGGCTTGAGTGGTTAAGGAAGAAATAAAGGAAGAGAAAGACAGCGAGAGAGAAGGAAAATGGAAGAAAGAAATCTTGGGAGAAGAAGGGAATGACAGAGGAGAGAAAAACACAGAGATCCAACAGAAGACAGAGAAGGTTGTGAGGTTGTGTATAGGGGGTGGTGGTGGAGGTGGAGGTGGACGACTTGGGCAGGTAAAGAAGGTAACGCCATCATCTCCTACCCTTGGCTGGATCGGGGAAGATCCCGTGACTGCGGCTCTTGATGACCGACGACTTGGGCGACTCCTGGCTGTCCTGCTGGGCCGAGCCGGCCGTCTTCGGCGAGGAGTGTTGGGACTGAGAGGACGGTTTGGAGGAGTGCTGCCGGCCCTGGCTGGAGTGGGACCGCCGGTGGTTATCGCCCTCGATCTGCTCCTTCAGAGGGATCCAGCGGGGGATGTTGTCCAGCTGGGCCGTGTTGGACAGGTCTATGAGGACCTGTGGGTGAAACAGAATATAAACAGTCATTCAATGGTGTGTTCAAAACGCCAGGCGCACCCTAACCCTAGTTTGTTTGTATAGAACATTAACAACCAGGCAATTCAATGAGATTTATGTAAAGCATTAAAGGGATAGTTCACCCCCAAAATGACTTTTAAAAAAAAAATCTATTAGTCACCCCATGGAGACTTGAATTCATTGATATTTTCCATGAATTCAAGTTTCCATGGAGTGAGTAATCGATAGAAAAAAATATTTATTTTGGGGTGACTATCCTTACAAAAGAAAAAGGAAGAAGAATAAGAAGAAAAATAAGTTCTAACTCCTATCTCCTTAATAGGAAACACCTACTCAGGACACAGAGTAAAAACACAATATAAACATTTGAATACCGTAAAAACAAAAGAAGAATTAAGTCAAATGAATCCAAAAGGTTTAATAATAAGAATAATAAAAAATATCTATAAAAGGCAGCGGCAAATAGGAAGGTTTTTAGCTGTGATTTAAAAGAACTGAGAGTTGTAGCAGACCTGTGGTGCTCGGGTGCCCAGATATGTGGTGCATAAAAACGGAACACTGCTCCATGCTTAGTTCTGGTTCTAGGGACATGAAGCAGACCTGTCCCAGATGACCTCTGAGGTCTGGATGGTTCATGATATCAGAAATATGTTTTGGCCCTAAACCATGCAATGCTTTAAACCAACAGTATTTTCAAATAAATGATTTGACGTACAGGGAGACGGTATAAAGATCTAAGAACTGGAGTGATATGCTCCACTTTCTCTGTATTAGTAAGGACTCGATCAGCAGCATTCTGAATCAAATGCAGTCGTCTGATTGATTTTGTTAGGGAGACCTGTAAAGACACGTTACAGTAATCACGTCTGCTGAAGATGACCCAAAGGCTTCTGCTCCAATTAATCCGCAATTACGTATTGATGGCTAACACAAGATGTATTAGGTGACTAGTGCAGTGCCTGTTCAGAGCGGGCCGGTTCTGGAGAACCGCTTATCCTATCTGCTTCACATTCGACACACGCACACACTCACTCACACATACATTCATATACACACATTTTACTGTCATGCTGAATATTGATAAGCATAGTAGTCATATTGATTGATAGAATATCAGACTGTACTCCCTTTTTACTTGAAATGATTATGTAAATATGACTATTTATTTATGGGTGCAGATGTAGTCTGTAAAATGATCTTACCTCCCCTAAGAAGTCATTGGAGGAGCACTTGTCGTAGTCCCACACGCTCACTTCTAAGGTCTTTTTCCTCAGCTGAAATGCACATGTCGAAAGGGTTAAGTTACACACAAAAACCACCACCTTATCTTGGCTGAATGACAGGGGGGAAAAAAGAAACAAAATGACAACAAGCGTTAGATAGAAATGGTTTGATGTCAGCATCAAGCGAAAACAGACATCTAAGTCTGTCTAAGAAATTTTAAACACGCATACCAAGAAAACCCCCAACAAAACACATAAGTCTGTGATTGATATGGGCTCAGTGGATCATGTAAAATAGGATAATTAACTCCCGATGGTGTTGCCATCTGCTCTGCGAAAACGATTGACCCCCCTTCAATCACAGGGGAGAATTATATTAAGAACAGTTCCGCACTGGTAGTCAGGGCCCCCAGCGGCAAGCGGGGAGGGGGGGGTGGGGTGATTTGTCGACTCAAACCACCAAGTAGACGGGGAAAAGGTACAAGTGAGGTCATGCTCAGTGCAACGGTAATTAACACTAAATCTACTGGAGACAAAAGACTGTTGAGTCTCAGTAGCCTAATGTAGAATGGTAGGTACTGAAGG